>NC_090736.1:5192285-5199785 GCF_036898095.1 Palaemon carinicauda | reverse complement strand
ATACTTATATATCTATATAATACACATATATATATATATATATATATATTTATATATATGTATATATATATATATATATATATTTATATGTATATATGTATAATACATATATATATATATATATATATAAATGTATATAGATATATAAGTATATATTTATATGTGTATATATGTATAATACATATATATATATATATATATAAATTTATATAGATATATAAATGTATATAGATATATAAATATATATATATATATATATATACATATATATACATACATATATATATATGTATATATTTTATGTATACACATATATATATATATATATATTTTATGTATACATATATAAATATATATATATATATATATATATATATTATTTAGATATATAAGTATATATATATATATATATAAATGTATATAGATATATAATATACACACACACACACATATATATATATATGTATATATATATATATATATATATAGGTATTATATGTATACATATAAATATATATATATATATATATATATTTATATTTAAATATATATATATATATATATATACATATATATATATATATATATAGATGTGTGTGTGTGTGTGTATGTGTGTGTGCGTGTGTGTGTGTTTGTGTGTGGGCGTGTGCGTATGTGTATGCGTGAAACGAATGTAACAAGCGTTGAAAATATCTTGTAGCAATCACATGATAACATCCTTTAATAACACATGACGTAGCACATTATGGGGCACAAATCCTGAAGGTATTTCCAAACTTAACTCTCTATGGAAAACCCCAAGATTCTTTTCCTTAAAATAAAAACTAAAACTAAAACACTCACAGGAAGTTTTTTTCTTTTTTCTTTTTTTTTTACATAAAGGCTGGTTAGATTAGCCCGGCCTTATGCCAGATGAGGCATCTGCAAGTTGAACTTTTGAACTGATTGACCAATAGACAGTGGTTAATTTTGTGCTATTTACTATGGATGAAATTTCACAATGTAAATGCACGAGAGATATTTCATACAATGACCACATTCCTGTTTGACAGGAACTTATTGTCAATTAAATATCTTAATCTTGATCGAGATATTAATCTCTGTCACCGTCATTCAGTTAATTCACTATGCATTGACTTTTACTCTTCTGGAAGCGTTTTAAAGTTTATAGTTGCTGTTTTAGCGAAGTTCTGGAAAAATTTTTGTCTTCTGGAAGCGTTTGAAACGTTAAAGTTACTGTCTGAGCGAAGTTCTGGAAATAGATTTTGTCTTTTGGGAGCGTTTGAAACTTTATAGTTGCTGTTTGAGCGAAGTTCTGGAAATAGATTTTGTCTTTTGGAAGCGTTTGAAACTTTATAGTTGCTGTCTGAGCGAAGTTCTGGAAATAAATTTTGTCTTCTGGAAGCGTTTGAAACTTTATAGTTGCTGTTTGAGCGAAGTTCTGGAAATAAATTTTGTCTTCTGGAAGCGTTTTAAACATTATAGTTGCTGTCTGAGCGAAGTTCTGGAAATAATTTTTGTCTTCTGGATGCGTTTTAAACTTTATAGTTGCTGTCTGAGCGAAGTTCTGGAAATAAATTTTGTCTTCTGGAAGCGTTTTAAACTTTATAGTTGCTGTCTGAGCGAAGTTCTGGAAATAAATTTTGTCTTCTGGAAGCGTTTGAAACTTTATAGTTGCTGTTTGAGCGAAGTTCTGGAAATAAATTTTGTCTTCTGGAAGCGTTTTAAACATTATAGTTGCTGTCTGAGCGAAGTTCTGGAAATAATTTTTGTCTTCTGGATGCGTTTTAAACTTTATAGTTGCTGTCTGAGCGAAGTTCTGGAAATAAATTTTGTCTTCTGGAAGCGTTTTAAACTTTATAGTTGCTGTCTGAGCGAAGTTCTGGAAATAAATTTTGTCTTCTGGAAGCATTTGAAACCTTATAGTTGCTGTCTGAGCGAAGTTCTGGAAATAAATTTTGTCTTCTGGAAGCATTTGAAACTTTATAGTTGCTGTCTGAGCGAAGTTCTGGAAATAAATTTTGTCGTCTGGAAGCGTTTTAAACTTTATAGTTGCTGTCTGAGCAAAGTTCTGGAAATAAATTTTGTCTTCTGGAAGCGTTTTAAACTTTATAGTTGCTGTCTGAGCGAAGTTCTGGAAATAAATTTTGTCTTCTGGAAGCATTTGAAACTTTATAGTTGCTGTCTGAGCGAAGTTCTGGAAATAAATTTTGTCTTCTGGAAGCATTTGAAACTTTATAGTTGCTGTCTGAGCGAAGTTCTGGAAATAAATTTTGTCTTCTGGAAGCATTTGAAACTTTATAGTTGCTGTCTGAGCGAAGTTCTGGAAATAAATTTTGTCTTCTGGAAGCATTTGAAACTTTATAGTTGCTGTCTGAGCGAAGTTCTGGAAATAAATTTTGTCTTCTGGAAGCGTTTGAAACTTTATAGTTGCTGTCTGAGCGAAGTTCTGGAAATAATTTTTGTCTTCTGGAAGCGTTTGAAACTTTATAGTTGCTGTCTGAGCGAAGTTCTGGAAATAATTTTTGTCTTCTGGAAGCATTTGAAACTTTATAGTTGCTGTCTGAGCGAAGTTCTGGAAATAAATTTTGTCTTCTGGAAGCATTTGAAACTTTATAGTTGCTGTCTGAGCGAAGTTCTGGAAATAAATTTTGTCTTCTGGAAGCATTTGAAACTTTATAGTTGCTGTCTGAGCGAAGTTCTGGAAATAAATTTTGTCTTCTGGAAGCATTTGAAACTTTATAGTTGCTGTCTGAGCGAAGTTCTGGAAATAATTTTTGTCTTCTGGAAGCGGTCTGAGCGAAGTTCTGGAAATAAATTTTTTTGTCTTTTGGAAGCGTTTGAAACGTTATAGATGCCGTCTAAGCAAAGACCTGGCAGTAATTTTAGTATTTAGAAGCGTATTAAACTTTGTAGATGAAATTGGCTTATGCCAACACGCACTAATTCAATAAGTAAATAAAGACTTTGTTCTCTTCAGTACGATAAAATGTTTAAATTCCAAATAATAGTACAACCAACTACTGAAAGAAAATGAAAAAAAAATATTGATCAAGATATCTATAATTTCTTTATATATCATCATCATCGATTTATGCTTTAATATTCCAAACCTTCGATTATTGGAAATGAAAAAAAATACAATTATTTTTTCACTTCATTCCACTATGAAAAAAATTGCCGGATCCAGCAATATAAAAAACCATTGAGTCATGTAACTGGCAAATCGCTATCACACTTATAAAAGAAGGGAAATGCTTGTCATGTACCTGATATCATTATTACTAATATTACTAGCTAAGCTACAACCCTAGTTGGAAAAGTAGGATGCTACAAGTCCAAGGGCTCCAACAGGTAAAAATAGCTCAATGAGGAAAGGAAACAAGTTAGAAAAGGGAAAAGATTAAGCTTCAGGAATTGTTTTTTCATATGTTTAGATATTATTATTATTATTATTATTATTATTATTATTATTATTATTATTATTATTATTATTATTATTATCATTAGCTAAGCTACAGCCCAGGTTGGAAAAGCAGGATGCTATAAGCCCTAAGGCTCAAACAAGAAAAACAGCTCAATGAGGAAAGGAAATAAGGAAATAAATAAATGACATGAGAAATAACGAACAATTAAAATAAACTGTTTTACAAACATTAAAAACAACAAAACAGATATATCATATATAAACTAAAAAAAAAAGACTTATGTCAGCCTGCTCAACATATAAACATTTGCTGCAAGTTTGAACTTTTGAAGTTCTACTGATTCAACTACCCGATTAGGAAGATCATTCCACAACTTGGTCACAGCTGGAATAAAACTTCTGGAGTACTGTGTAGTATTGAGCCTCATGATGGAGAAGGCCTGACTATTACTGCAGAATTAACTGCATGCCTAGTATTACGAACAGGGTGGAACTGTCCGGGAAGATCTGAATGTAAAGGATGGACAGAATTATGAAAAATCTTAGGCAACATGCGTAACGAACTAATTGAACGACGGTGTCAAAGATTATCTAGATCAGGAAAAGAAATGTAATAGACCGCGAGTACCTGTCTAACAAATTAAGATGAGAATCAGCAGCTGAACACTAGACAGGAGAACAATACTCGAAACAAGGTAGAATGAAAGAATTAAAACACTTCTTCAGGATAGATTGATCACCGAAAATCTTAAAAGACTTTCCTAATGAGACAATTTTTTTTTTCGTGCAACTGAAGAAGACATAGCTGCATGTATAGTATTGCGAACAGGAATTTAAGTCAGTAAAGGAAACGTAATTTTGGCAAACGCTATTAAAGGAAAGAACAGGAAATTCCTATATTTCTTTTATTTATATTTGTACACCTCTTCTTCATTGTTCCCTCAGCCTTTTGTATTCATGTCTTATCTTGCTTGAGGGTACACACGGGCACACTAGTCTATCTTATTTCTCTTCCTCTTATGTTTTTTAAATGTTTATAGTTTATATATGAAAGATTTACTTTAATATTGTTACTGTTCTCAAAATATTTTATTTTTATTGTTCACTACTTTTCTTGTTGTTTATTTCCTTCCTTAATTCCTTTCCTCATTGGGCTATTTTTCTCTACTAGAGCCCTTGGGCTTATCGCATATTGCTTTTCCAAGTAGGGCTGTAGCTTAGCTTATAATAACAACAACAACAACAACAGCAACAATAATAATAATAATAATAATAATCTATTTCCTTGTTTCCTTTCCTCACTGGGCTATTTTCCCTGCTAGAACCCTTGGGTTTATAGCATCTTGCTTTTCCAACTAGGGTTGTCGCTTAGGTAATAATAATAATAATAATAATAATAATAATAATAATAATAATAATAATAATAATAATAATAACAGCCAGAAGTTTGAAAAAGATCCATAATTTTCGTAATTTATAAACCGGTTCCTTTTAGAGTTACGTGATAGAGACCACGAAACCACAATGACGTTAGAGGCCTTTCCGTTGCATCTCTGCCTTCTGATGGTAAGCGGTTGAAACCGGATCAAACTGGCTCGCTCAATTCATGAAAAAAAGGAACAGTTCATTGCTAGATGAAATAGGAAAGTAGCTCTCCCTGAGGTGCTGTCATTTCTAGAAGAGATGTTTCTCTCTCTCTCTCTCTCTCTCTCTCTCTCTCTCTCTCTCTCTCCTCAATGTGAATTCTGTTCATAAGATGTCATTACCTTGTCTTTAATTTCCAGCTGAATGTTCCAGCATTTAAATTTTCAGCTAAATGTTCCAGCATTTCAATTTCCAGCTGAATAGTCCAGCATTTCAATTTCCAGCTAAATGTTCCAGCATTTCAATTTCCAGCTGAATGTTCCAGCATTTCAATTTCCAGCATTTCAAACTCTAGCTGAATAGACCAGCATTTCAATTTCCGGCTAAATGTTCCAGCATTTCAATTTCTAGCTGAATGTTCCAGCATTCCAAATTCTAGCTGAATAGTCCAGCATTTCAATTTCCAGCTAGATGTTCCAGCATTTCAATTTCCAGCTGAATATTCCAGCATTTCAAATTCTAGCTGAATAGTCCAGCATTTCAATTTCCAGCTAGATGTTCCAGGATTTCAATTTCCAGCTGAATGTTCCAGCATTTCAAATTCTAGCTGAATAGTCCAGCATTTCAATTTCCAGCTAAATGTTCCAGCGTTTCAATTTCCAGCTAAATGTTCTAGCATTTCAATTTCTAGCTGAATGTTTCAGCATTTCAAATTCTAGCTGAATAGTCCAGCATTTCAATTTCCAGCTAGATGTTCCAGCATTTCAATTTCCAGCAGAATAGTCCAGCATTTCAATTTCCAGCTGAATGTTCCAGCATTTCAATTTCCAACATTTCAAATTCTAGCTGAATAGTCCAGCATTTCAATTTCCAGCTAGATGTTCCAGTATTTCAATTTCCAGCTGAATAGTCTAGCATTTCAATTTCCAGCTAAATGTTCCAGCATTTCAATTTCCAGCTGAATATTCTAGCATTTCAAATTCTAGCGGAATAGTCTAGCATTTCAATTTCCAGCTAGAAGTTCCAGCATTTCAATTTCCAGCTGATTAGTCCAGCATTTCAATTTCCAGCTAAATGTTCCAGCATTTCAATTTCAAGCTGAATGTTCCAGCATTCAGTTTGGGTTCCCACTTTCCATTTTCAGGCCATAAGTTTGGACATCGTTGTCACAGAGACTTCAAACTTGGTTCATATTTGAGTGTATGAAAATCCACGCCAATTAATACATGCTAAGGTCAAAGGTCATGGACAAGGTAGAGCAAATGGTCGAGAAATAAGCTGCCGCACCGGAGGTCTGTGTTCTACTGAGTGCCCCTCTAATTTATAAGCTCACCCAATTTATGTCAAAAGCCTCTGACAAGATATATATTTTGGCTATCACTCATCTTTGTCTGGATATCCTTCTCCCTATTAAGCAACAAAGACCATAATTATTTTGTTGACATGAAAGGAAACTCTTGAGAAGTTTCTATGACAGAGGAGAAACCTTTACGAATAATGGAAATAAACCACTGGAAACTTCAATCTTGATTACGGTAACATTTTCCAGGCCAAACGACATAACAAAGAAATTCATTTTTACGTGCAAAAAAAAAAAAAAAAAAAAAAAAGCCTTATTTGTTGTTTATGCATTGCAGACAAAGGAGGAAGTTGCACTGTCTTCCACAACCTAAGATCTATCTGTGGTGAAAATTTCGTCAAAATCGGTCAGTTTGTTTTGACGATATCTTTAAAATAGCGAAAATGCAAATTCGGATTAAGAACCCAGATCCGGATCACCTCCAGAATTTGTTGCGGTCGTCCATGATCTACGATCTATCTGTGGTGAAAATTTTATCAAAATCGGCCGATTTGTTTTGACGTTATCTTTAAAAGGGCAAAAAGTGCAAATCCGGATCCGGATCATCTCCAAAATTGAATGAGGTCGTCCAAATCCATCTGAATCCGTTGGGTAGCTTTATTCTGTCCACAGACTGAGACATACAAATAAATAATTAAACAAATATAACGTCTCGATTTTATAACCTCTTTGGAGGTAATAAAACTGAATTACGTTTAAATACGTCTAGACAAAAGTTGTCATCTTGGATTCCAAGGTGACAGAAACCACATGACGTCACGGACTAAGGGTTTGTAAATTACCATTTAGGTTTACATTTTTACTTGGTAATTACATCCCCCTCCACCTACCCACACACACACACACACACACACACACACACACCCACCTACCCACACACACACACAGTATATATATCATCATCAGCTTTAACTAATACACTGCAGGATAAAGGCCTCAGACATATCTTTTCACTCGCGGGTGTTTATGGTCTTTCTATACCAGTCTATACCAGTTAATTTCCTTAGGTCGTCAATCCATCGTCTTCTCTTCCTTCCCCTGATTCATTTGCAATCTTTATGGACCCATTCTGTTATTCTCAATGTCCAGCTAATGTATGTCATTCTCACTATATGTCCTGACCATGTCC
>NC_090736.1:5171380-5186380 GCF_036898095.1 Palaemon carinicauda | reverse complement strand
TAACAACGTCAAAAACAGATATGTCCTGTATAAACTATTAACGTCAAAAACAGATATGTCCTGTATAAACTATTAACAACGTCAAAAACAGATATGTCCTGTATAAACTATTAACAACGTCAAAAACAGATATGTCCTACATAAACTATTAACAACGTCAAAAACAGATATGTCCTACATAAACTATTAACAAAGTCAAAAACAGATATGTCCTACATAAACTATTAACAACGTCAAAAACAGATATGTCCTACATAAACTATTAACAAAGTCAAAAACAGATATGTCCTGTATAAACTATTAACAAAGTCAAAAACAGATATGTCCTATATAAACTATTAACAAAGTCAAAAACAGATATGTCCTGTATAAACTATTAACAACGTCAAAAACAGATATGTCCTACATAAACTATTAACGTCAAAAACAGATATGTCCTGTATAAACTATTAACAACGTCAAAAACAGATATGTCCTACATAAACTATTAACAAAGTCAAAAACAGATAAGTCCTATATAAACTATTAACAACGTCAAAAAGAGATATGTCCTGTATAAACTATTAACAACGTCAAAAACAGATATGTCCTGTATAAACTATTAACAACGTCAAAAAGAGATATGTCCTGTATAAACTATTAACAACATCAAAAACAGATAAGTCCTATATAAACTATTAACGTCAAAAACAGATATGTCCTGTATAAACTATTAACAACGTCAAAAACAGATAAGTCCTATATAAACTATTAACAACGTCAAAAACAGATATGTCCTACATAAACTATTAACAAAGTCAAAAACAGATATGTCCTGTATAAACTATTAACAAAGTCAAAAACAGATATGTCCTATATAAACTATTAACAAAGTCAAAAACAGATATGTCCTGTATAAACTATTAACAACGTCAAAAACAGATATGTCCTACATAAACTATTAACGTCAAAAACAGATATGTCCTGTATAAACTATTAACAACGTCAAAAACAGATATGTCCTACATAAACTATTAACAAAGTCAAAACAGATAAGTCCTATATAAACTATTAACAACGTCAAAAAGAGATATGTCCTGTATAAACTATTAACAACGTCAAAAACAGATAAGTCCTATATAAACTATTAACAACGTCAAAAAGAGATATGTCCTGTATAAACTATTAACAACGTCAAAAACAGATATGTCCTGTATAAACTATTAACAACGTCAAAAAGAGATATGTCCTGTATAAACTATTAACAACGTCAAAAACAGATATGTCCTGTATAAACTATTAACAACGTCAAAAATAGATATGTCATATATAAACTATTAACAACGTCAAAAACAGATATGTCCTGTATAAACTATTAACAACATCAAAAACAGATATGGCCTATATAAACTATTAACAACGTCAAAATTAGATATGTCCTGTATAAACTATTAACGTCAAAAGCAGATATGTCCTATATAAACTATTAACAACGTCAAAAACAGATATGTCATATATAAACTATTAACATCGTCAAAAACAGGTATGTCCTATATAAACTATTAACAACGTCAAAAATAGATATGTCCTGTATAAACTATTAACAACGTCAAAAACAGATATGTCCTGTATAAACTATTAACAACGTCAAAAATAGATATGTCCTATATAAACTATTAACAACGTCAAAAACAGATATGTCCTATATAAACTATTAACAACGTCAAAACAGATACGTCCTGTATAAACTATTAACAATGTCAAAAACAGATATGTCATATATAAACTATAAAAAGACTCGTGTCAGCCTGGTCAACATGAATTAAGAGAATTGGCCTTAAAATAAACTGACATGGCCCTTCTATACATATTTAAAGGTTTAAATACCGGTCATGGATGGCAGCTGCAAATGACAGTGACATCGCCCTATCGACCAGGACAATTGCCCAAGAGACTGACCATATATACATATGAACAGCGTCCAAGCCTTCTCTCCACCCAAGCTAGGACCATGGAGGTCCAGGCAGTGGCTGCTGATGACTCAGCAGGTAGACCTATAGGTTCCTCCCAAACCCCCCACCCGTCCTTAGCTCACAAGGATGGTGAGGCTGCAGCAACCAAAGAAACTAACGAGCTTGACGGACTCGAACCCAGGTCTGGCGTTCAACAGTCAGGGACGTTATCACATCGGCCACCACAAATGAAAGAAATCATGAACTCTCCCTAACACCCCTCACACACACACACACACATATATATATATGTATATATATATATATATATATACATATATATGTAGATATATATAATATATATATATATATATATACATATATATATATATATATATATGTATATATATATATATATATATATACATATATATTATTTATATATATATATATATACATATACATATATATTATATATATATGTATATGTATATATATATATATATATATACATATATATATATATATATATACATATATATATATATATATATATATAATGTTTGTTTTTTGATCCGTTCATTATATCATATTCTTCATCTTAAGCCAACTTTTGTTGAATAAGATCCACAAACTAATTCAATATTTTTTTTTTTTTGTTATGAACTAAGGCACGCTATCATTTTTTATTTCTCTTCCTCTTGTTATTTTGACGTTTCTATAGTTTATATATGAAACATTTACTTTAATGCTGTTATTCTTGAACATCTCTTGTAGTTTATTTCCTTTCCTCACTGGGCTATTTTTCCCCGTAGGAGCCCTTATGCCTATAGCATCCACCTTTCACAACTAGTGTTGTAGCTTATTATTATTATTATTATTATTATTATTATTATTATTATTATTATTATTACTTGCTACAACCCTAGTTGGAAAAGCGGGATGCTATAAGCCTAGGGGTTCCAACAAGGAAAATAGCCCAGTAAGAAAAGGAAACAAGGAAAAATAAATGATTTTAAGAACAGTAACAGCATTAGAATAAATATTTCCTATATAAACTATAAAACTTTAGCAAAACAAGAAAAAGAGAAATCAGATAGAATTGTGTGCCCGAGTGTACCCTCAAGTGCAGCTAGTAATAATAATAATAATAATAATAATAATAATAATAATAATAATAACAATAATAATAATAGAGTTAACATAAGAGAACGAGATAATACTAAAGTTATGCTTTAAGAAGTGCAACCTCATGATACTCTACAAAAACCAAGAACCGCAAACAAGAGTGTTATTATAACATTTTCTCTCGACCTTCAAATATATTCTTAATTCATCTATTTTTAACTTTTTTTTTTATTTTAGTAAAATCGCTTTTGATGTATTAACAAATACTTACCTCCGCCAACGAAGTGTGCTTATTTGTTTGTTTATCTGTTTGTTTGTTTGCAAACAGCATCCTGGCCACAATTTTAATAGTGGAATGATGAAACTTGCAGGGATTTATTGTTATGTAAAATGCTGGAAATAATTATATATTATAAGGCCAAAGTCAAGGGTCAAGGTCACGGTCAAGCAAAATGTCCAATTCACGGAATCAGCCATTAGTTTGGATATCGTAGTGACAAAGACTTCAAACTTGGTTTATATATATATATATATATATATAAAGAGAGAGAGAGAGAGAGAGAGAGAGAGAGATCATTTGATATGAATCGAGAGAGAGAGAGAGAGAGAGAGAGAGAGAGATCAATTGACATGAATCTAAGGAGAGAGAGAGAGAGAGAGAGAGAGAGAGAGCATTTGACATGAATCTAAGGGGGGAGAGAGAGAGAGAGAGAGAGAGAGAGAGAGTGAGAGAGTGAGAGAGAGAGAGAGAGCATTTGACATGAATCTAAGGAGAGAGAGAGAGAGAGAGAGAGAGAGAGAGAGAGACAGAGAGAGAGAGAGAGAGAGAGAGAGAGTGAGAGAGAGAGAGAGCATTTGACATGAATCTAAGGAGAGAGAGAGAGAGAGAGAGAGAGAGAGAGAGAGAGTATCATTTGACATGAATCTAAGAGAGAGAGAGAGAGAGAGAGAGAGAGAGAGAGAGTATAGATGAACTTCCGCCTATTGACAAACAACGAAGACCCCAAAAGTTCTATTTACGAACACAAGTAGAGCACCCACCTAACTGCCCTCCGTCGTACATAGGCCTCGACATCTCGATGAGGACGGTGATGAATCTGGAGGAGACGCTGACGAAGGACGTGTTCTTGAAGACCGCGTTGGCTCCCTGGCGGCCTTCGACCCGTAGAGTGAGGCCGGGACCGGCGACGTCTTGGTTCCACTGACGAGATGATGAATCAGACCAGGATGGAGCGTCAGTTTCCTTCGAAGTCTGACTGTTTCCTTTGCTGAGGCTGTTCACGTCGACAGGAATCTGAAGAGAAAAAAATAATGATGATAACAACAACACCAACAACAACAACAACAACAACAACAACAACAACAACAATAATAATAATAAAATAATAATAATAATAATAATAATAATAAAATAATAATAATAATAATGAAATAATAATAATAATAATGATATTAATGATAAAATGATAATAAAATAAAAATAAAATAATAATAATAATAAAATAAAATAATACATACATACATACATATACCCAGGCACTTCCCCCAATTTTGGGGGTAGCCGACACCAACTATGAAACAAAACAAAAAAGGGACCTCTACTCTCTACGTTCCTTCAGCCTAACCAGGGACTCAACCGAGTTCAGCTGGTACTGCTAGGGTGCCACAGCCCAACCTCCCACATTTCCACCACAGATGAAGCTTCATAATGCTGAGTCCCCTACTGCTGCTACCTCCGCGGTCATCTAAGGCACCGGAGGAAGCAGCAGGGCCTACTGGAACTGCATCACAATCGCTCTCCATTCATTCCTATTTCTAGCACGCTCTCTTGCCTCTCTCACATCTATCCTCCTATCACCCAGAGCTTTCTTCACACCATCCATCCACCCAAACCTTGGCCTTCCTCTTGTACTTCTCCCATCAACTCTTGCATTAATCACCTTCTTTAGCAGACAACCATTTTCCATTCTCTCAACATGGCCAAACCACCTCAACACATTCATATCCACTCTAGCCGCTAACTCATTTCTTACACCCGTTCTCTCCCTCACCACTTCGTTCCTAACCCTATCTACTCGAGATACACCAGCCATACTCCTTAGACACTTCATCTCAAAACACATTCAATTTCTGTCTCTCCGTCACTTTCATTCCCCACAACTCCGATCCATACATCACAGTTGGTACAATCACTTTCTCATATAGAACTATCTTTACATTCATGCCCAACCCTCTATTTTTTTACAACTCCCTTAACTGCCCCCAACACTTTGCAACCTTCATTGACTCTCTGACGTACATCTGCTTCCACTCCACCATTTGCTGCAACAACAGACCCCAAGTACTTAAACTGATCCACCTCCTCAAGTAACTCTCCATTCAACATGACATTCAACCTTGCACCACCTTCCCTTCTCGTACATCTCATAACCTTACTCTTACCCACATTAACTCTCAACTTCCTTCTCTCACACACCCTTCCAAATTCTGTCACTAGTCGTCAAGCTTCTCTTCTGTGTCTGCTACCAGTACAGTATCATCCGCAAACAACAACTGATTTACCTCCCATTCATGGTCATTCTCGCCTACCAGTTTTAATCCTCGTCCAAGCACTCGAGCATTCACCTCTCTCACCACTCCATCAACATACAAGTTAAACAACCACGGCGACATCACACATCCCTGTCTCAGCCCCACTCTCACCGGAAACCAATCACTCACTTCATTTCCTATTCTAACACATGCTTTACTACCTTTGTAGAAACTTTTCACTGCTTGCAACAACCTTCCACCAACTCCATATAACCTCATCACATTCCACATTGCTTCCCTATCAACTCTATCATATGCTTTCTCCAGATCCATAAACGCAACATACACCTCTTTACCTTTTGCTAAATATTTCTCGCATATCTGCCTAACTGTAAAAATCTGATTCATACAACCCCTACCTCTTCTAAAACCACCCTGTACTTCCAAGATTGCATTCTCTGTTTTATCCTTAATCCTATTAATCAATACTCTACCATACACTTTTCCAACTACACTCAACAAACTAATACCTCTTGAATTGCAACACTCATGCACATCTCCCTTACCCTTATATAGTGGTACAATACATGCACAAACCCAATCTACTGGTACCATTGACAACACAAAACACACATTAAACAATCTCACTAACCATTCAAGTACAGTCACACCCCCTTCCTTCAACATCTCAGCTTTCACACCATCCATACCAGATGCTTTTCCTACTCTCGTTTCATCTAGTGCTCTCCTCACTTCCTCTATTGTAATCTCTCTCTCATTCTCATCTCCCATCACTGGCACCTCAACACCTGGAACAGCAATTATATCTGCCTCCCTATTATCCTCAACATTCAGCAAACTTTCAAAATATTCCGCCCACCTTTTCCTTGCCTCCTCTCCTTTTAACAACCTTCCATTTCCATCTTTCACTGTCTCTTCAATTCTTCCGCCAGCCTTCCTTACTCTCTTCACTTCTTTCCAAAACTTCTTCTTATTCTCTTCATATGACTGACCCAATCCCTGACCCCACCTCAGGTCAGCTGCCCTCTTTGCCTCACGTACCTTGCGCTTTACTTCCACCTTTTTCTCTCTATATTTTTCATACTTCTCTATACTATTATTCTGCAGCCATTCTTCAAAAGCCCTCTTTTTCTCTTCCACTTTTACCTTCACTCCTTCATTCCACCATTCACTGCCCTTCCTCATGCTGCCTCCAACAACCTTCTTGCCACATACATCACTTGCAATCCCTACAAAATTTTCTTTTACTAACTTCCACTCCTCCTCTAAATTACCAGTTTCTCTTACTCTCACCTCGTCATATGCCATTTTCAACCTTTCCTGATATTTACTTTTTACCCCCGGTTTTATTAACTCTTCAACCTTCACTACCTCCCTCTTACATCCACCTACTCTATTCCCCCACTCTTTTGCTACAACTAATTTTCCTTCCACCAAAAAATGATCAGACATACCGTTTGCCATACCCCTAAACACGTGCACGTCTTTCAATCTTCCAAACATAATAATAATAATAATAATAATAATAATAATAATAATAATAATAATAATAATAATAATAATAATAATAAAATAATAATAAAATAGTAATAATAATAATAATAATAATAATAATAATAATAATAATAATGAAATAATAATAATTAATACTAATAATAAAATAATAATAAAATAATAATAAAATAATAATAATAATAATAATAATAATAAAATAAAAATAAAATAATGATAATAAAATAATAATAAAATAGTAATAATAATAATAATAACAATAATAATAATAATAATAATAATAATAAGACATTTTGGCCGTTATCGTCTCAAGGCAGAGGAGGCAACGAATACTACCCTAATACACAGTGGTGGTTTACGTGACCAGGCAACGTCGTTACTTAATCTATATTGATATATGCGACTTTGGGTGCAAAACTTCCTGAGGTTTGAACACGCATATACAGAGAGAGAGAGAGGAGAGAGAGAGAGAGAGAGAGAGAGAGAGAGAGAGACCCAATATTCGTTAAAACCTCCTTGAAATCAGAATTCGACACTAGTATAATCACTCAAATACTCGATTAGAGAGAGAGAGAGAGAGAGAGAGAGAGAGAGAGAGAGAGAATCATTCTCTTCAGGGTTTGTTCTATCTCATGCTGAGGTTAACTAGATTAAATATTGTATTAATAAATTCAATCTAGAGCAGAGAGAGAGAGAGAGAGAGAGAGAGAGAGAGAGAGAAACAGGGTTTAAACTCGATCATGTGCCATGGGGCCATTACCTTAAATACTGCTGCTTTTTTACCTTAGATTACCTTAAAACCTTTTCCAATTTCCATATGTTTTAAGGTAGTAAATCCGAAATGACATTAGAATTACCTTGAAACCATGAAAATTACCTCAAACTAAGGTAACTGCCCTAAAATTTAAAACCCCAGGTACAGGGTTTACTTTCTTTACAGAATCCATTTCAATGCACAGGCTCAATTATGACAGAATAGATGCCCTTCTTAAATATTTTATTCTAATTGTTAAATAATTCTCTTATTTCCTTGTTTCTTTTCCTCACTGGGCTGTTTTCCCTGTTGGAGCCCCTGGGCTCATAGTATTCTGCTTTTCCAACTAGGGTTGAAGCTTAGCTAATAATAATAATAATAATAAAAATAATAATAATAATAATAATAATAATAACTAGACTGCGACTGGCTAAAGC
Organism: Palaemon carinicauda; assembly: GCF_036898095.1. Taxonomy (NCBI): domain Eukaryota; kingdom Metazoa; phylum Arthropoda; class Malacostraca; order Decapoda; family Palaemonidae; genus Palaemon; species Palaemon carinicauda. Next base: position 5,178,065 of record NC_090736.1, on the reverse strand, counting down.
CAGTGGCGGAGGATTCCCCCTGCAAAATAGGTGTGGATATTGTGTAATGGTTTATTGGCCTAATGACCCCTTGACTAAATTTTGAGTTATGTTAACAAACTATTTTAAAGCAATTTATCTGTATAATAGCAGGTATATAGAGGTAAAACATAGGCAAAAATGACAAATATAGAGAAATTGACCTTTGAACTTGAAGACAATGGGCACTTAACAAGGTCGTGTGCGGGTCACGGGTTAAATTTGACCCCATATTCTGAAGAAGCATGTGCGAATGGGGTTGGAGGGTTGACAATAAAACATCACTTTTAGCCCACGTCAAATTTTTTTCCATGAAATAGCCATATGAACTTGAAAATGAGGGTCAAGGTCAAATTTGACATTTGATTTGGAGGTTTTATGCATATGTTTGGGGTAGTTTACTATAGTATGCTATGACCAAACACCAGTATTTCATGGAGAAATTGCCAAAGTCACGATTTCTGCAATGTCAAAAATAGTAAAAAGTCTATATTAAAAAAAGTAATTAAGCAGTCGCTACAAAAGTTAAGCTAACCTTAGATAAATATATAGGGAATCATATGCCACTAAGATCAGGGCTCTGGGCCTTCCGGTTTTTGAGATCTCTGAAACAAACCTGTTTTGACCCGGTTTGGCCATTAGCGTCCTTGACCTTGACCTACTTGCATTAAAGTAGGGCAATATGTGGGGATTTACCTCTGTAATCACTGTCCAGAAGGCCCTTAGCCATACAGCTTATACTTTAGGCCTAATGTCAATTTCAAATTTTACAAATTTTGCCTTTAAAAGGCCCTGTGACCTTGAAAAGTAGGCCAAGGTCACTTAAACTGGGTCTATGGCATATTCTTACCATAGGCTACCTATGATAATAATTTCAGATTTCTTGCGAAAAAAAAAAACGCTCGGAAATAATAATAATAATAATAACAATAATACCAAAAACAATAGTCTTCCCCGAAAAGGGAATCCTAATAATAATAATAAATGTGAGTTACAGTATAGTATAGTAATAATGATGATAATATTTCCATTACTGATGCCAGTCTGGGGTTTAAACTCTAAGGGTATTTACCTTAGTTTGAGGTAATTTTCACGGCTTCCAGGTAAATCTAAGGTAATTTCGGTTTTACCTGCCTTGAAATTTAAGGAATTGGAAAATGTTTTAATGTAATCGAAGGTAAAAAGCAGCAGTATTCAAGGTAATGGCTTCATCAGAGGATGGTTGTAACGATGATGAAAACAATAATGAAAAGAAATACTGTTCTTAATATTATTCTCATTTTAAGCGGTGTCAATCTCATAATTATCATGAGTAATAAGAGACGTATATCAATAATAATTATGATAATGCTACCCATAAAAGCTATTATTATTATTATTATTATTATTATCATTATTAGCTTAACTACAACCCTGGTTGGAAAAGCAAGATGCTATAAGCCCAAGGGGTCCAACAGGAAAAAACAGCCCGGGGATAAAAGAAAATAAGCAAATAAATGAACGATATGAGAAATAATGTACCATCAATAAAATATTTTTAAGCAGCAACAACATCAAAACAGATATTTCATATATAAATTATAAAAAGTTTCATTTCAACTAGTAGTACGTTATCATGAAATTAAAGGTGTATAGTTCCAGTTCCATCAGAATAGATACTCACCAGAACGTCAGCCAGGCAAGTCAACCCCCCCCCCTGTGATGCCTAGCCACAGCAGTCCCGGGCTGGGATCGATCTGCTGCCATGCAAATGCTAGGCGAACACATTACTACTGTACTAGCCAGGAGGCTAATACATAGACAAAGACAACAAGACAATACAATCCTATAGTACCTTCATTTTCAGTGGCGCTAAGTTGCCGGGTTCGATCACCGTGCGAGCCTGGGCTACTTCAACGCCCGTGTGGAGAGTAGCCAGGGACGCCCTCACCTCCACGGGACTCTTTCCCTTCAGAACGCCCACGACCAATTGGTAGACGGAGTCAGGTCGAGCTATAGTGGGCGCCAGAATTATGTAAGGCCTGTGGAAAGAAAAGAATGATTAATATTGATAGAAACTGAGACTCGTTTTAGAATTCTGTGAGAAAAATAGTCAATTTCCTTTTAACCTCCGCCAATGAAGTTGGAAGGAGGTTATGTTTTTTCGCCGTTGTTTGTCTGTTTGTGAGTGAAGAACTTCCTGGTCACAATTGTACTCATAGAGTAGTGAAACTTTCAGGGATTAATTGTTACGTCGATCGAAATATTAAGCAACATTGATAAAAAATATATATATAACATTTTTCTATCTCTCGTTGTTATTTATGTAAAAGATATAATGCGTAAACCAACATATTGAAAATATATATATATATATATATATATACATATATATATATATATATATATATATATAAGCCTCATTTTTTATATGCAATTGATTTCCAAATTACTTTCCTTATATGATAACGCCGACGGAAGGCCAGCCGAATGTCCAAATCAAACCCAGGCCTGAAGCGCATAAAAAAAAAAAGAAAAAAAAAAAAAGAAAAAAAAAAAGAAATGGAAAACAAATAATTGAGGATACCGATGCTGGCCTTGTTTAATAACGCTGTGGTTCAAAGTGGCTGGAGGCTATTTGTCGTCACAGATTTCAAGAACGTCATGTTCGAAATTCCAAAGAGATTTAAGCAAAGTCACAACAATAAGGCGAATGATAAAAAGTATAATCTCTAATAACCATCAATAACTTAACAACTTCTTCTTACCACGTGCTTTTTCCCATTTAAAGGTTTAAATGTTTAAAGGCTGCTCATGAATAGCAGAGACAAGGAACAGTGACATTGCCCTATCAAGTAGGACAAGGCCCTGGAGACTGACCATATTACATATGATCGGCGCCCCAGGCCTCCTCTCCACCCAAGCTAGGATCAAGGAGGGCCAGGCAGTGGCTGCTGATGACTCAGCAGATAGAGCTATAAGCTCCCCCCAAACTCCCAATCCTTATCTCACAAGGATGGTGAAGTTGCAGCGACTAAAGAATCTAATGAGTTTGAGCGGGACTCGAACCCCAGTCTGGCGATCACCAGTCACGCGGTTGCCTTCTTTTTGAAGAACTTTGCTTTGACTTTGGGGTAGACCGAAGAACCGATCGGCTGCCCTGCCTGACGTAGCATATGTTAATGTGTTGTACCAGTCACCAACGTCCTTCCACCCAGCAGCGAGGAGTCCTGTTATACCTATAGTCCATTTCTTTTAACGAGTCATATTTGCACCGACTCGCAGCGGTGCCCATTTAGCTCGGAAAAGTTTCCTGATCGCTGATTGGTTGGACAAGATAATTCTAACCAATCAGCGATCAGGAAACTTTTCCGAGCTAAAAGGGCACCGTTGCGAGTCGGTGCAAATATGACTCGCTAAAAGAAATGGACTATAGTCCCATACACTCAAAGAGTCAAGACTATTACGCCTTGTCCTAAATATCCTCATGCCTTTGGCTATACCCAACCAATTACAGGATGCAAAAAAATGGGGACACGGAGCAATACTTAACAGCGACCACAACGCCATCTATCATCTGAGAAGATTAGTGAGAACTTGAAATGACTGACTGTCACTTTAACCAGGATACGAAAACTGGAGGACATTCAGACCTTCCCGGACTTGTTATTCTTAACTATTTCGGAATTAGTTGCTTTTGAACCTTCTAAGGCTTTGATTTTTTTTTTCAGGATTGGCTGTTCTTTTACCTTCCAGAACTTGTTTATCGAGGATTGGCTTTTATTTTATTTTCCAGAACTTTTTTTTTTTTCCAAGAATGGCTGTTCTTTTAACTTCCAGAACCTTTTTTTTTTTTTTTATCAAAGATTGGCTTTTCTTTTACCTTCCAGAGCTTGTTTTTCAATGACTGACTTCTCTTTTACCTTCCAGAACTTGTTTTTTCAAGGATTGGATTTTATTTTATCTTCCAGAACTTGTTTTCCAATGACTGACTTTTCTTTTACCTTCGATAACTTGTTTTCGATGACTGGCTTTTCTTTTATCTTCCATAACTTATTTATCAAAGAACTGGCTTTTCTTTTACCTTCCATAACTTGTTTTTCAATGACTGGCTTTTCTTTTATCTTCCAGAACTTATTTATCAGAGAACTGGCTTTTCTTTTATCTTCCATAACTTGTTTTTCAATGAATGGCTTCGTTTTTATTTTCCAGAGCTTGTTTTTCAAAGATATGCTTTTCTTTCATCCTAGTGGACGGACTTTTTACCAGGATTAAAGGTTGTTTGTTTTATCTTCCAGGAATGTGTTTTCCAGGACTGACCTCTCTTTTGTCTTTTGGAATTGTTGGCCTTGATCTTTCTGAATTCGTTGTCCTCAATTCTTTCAATATTTGACGCTCTTGATTTTATCCAAAATTGGTGTCGGCTTGGCCACGGATTTGAGCAATTGCACGTCACAGATCATTTGACTTTACGTTGTTTCCTTTCCTTACTGGGCTATTTTTCCTTGTTGGGGCCTTTGGGCTTACAGCATCTTGCTTTCTCAACTATAGTCAATATCTTTTAGCGATGCAGATTTGCACCGACTTGCAGCAGTGCCCTTTTAGCTCGGAAAAGTTTCCTGATCGCTGATTGGTTGGACGAGATAATTCTAACCAATCAGCGATCAGGAAACTTTTCAGCGCTAAAATGCCACCGCTGCGAGTCGATGCAAATCTGCCTCGATAAATGAAATGGACTATAGGGTTGTAGCTTAGCTAATAATAATAATAATAATAATAATAATAATAAGAAGAAGAAGAAGCTTGCCCAGCTGACGTTCTGGTGAGCATCTATTCTGATGAAACTGAAACTCGACAATATTAACCTTTAAAGGGAAAAATAAATGTTCACAATGGGAAGGGTAATAGCTATCCATGAAAAGGTAGGGTATGATGGGAGATCGTTCTTTTGTGTGTGTGTGTGTGTGCGTGTGTGTGTGTGGTAGGATTTTTTTTTTTAGGGGATAAAGTAGGAAGACGATGTGGTTGTGTATGGGACCGTTCACCCATACATAGGGCCCCTTCATCCAACCGTAATGACAGTTCTTTTGTATGGTGTTTTGACAAGTAACCCTCCCATTATCTAGCGGGGAAAGTCCCGGGTCCTTTTTTTTTTTTTTTTTTTTTTTTTTTTTTTTTTTTTTTTTAATTAACTTAACAATTCACAATAACACCGGGAGGACAAATGGACATCGTTTGATTTGCTGTTTACTTATTTTTTTCTTTGATATTAAGTTATTTAGTTTAACTTATATTTCGAGGAAATTCAGTTTAAAAATTTAAATGCCGCTCATGAATGGCAGAGACAAGGGACAGTAACATTCCCCTATCATGCCGTACAATACCCTAGAGACTAACTATATATACATATGATTAGCACCCAAGCCTCCTCTCCATCCAAGCTAGGACCAGGGAGGGCCAGGCAATGGCTGCTGATGACTCCCAAACAACCCCACCCTTAGCTCACAAGGATGGTGATGTTGCAGCCACTAAAGGAACTAAGGAGATTGAGTAGGACTGGAACGCCAGTCTGGCGATCACCAGTCAGGGACGTTACCAAATAGCCTTTGCCTTAGCCTTTGTTTTATTTTTTATTTTAAGCAATCCAACGGAGTCAGTGACCCTTTTCATTGTAACATCAGATAAGGTTCAATCGACCAATCCTCTTCATAAGGCTTCTTCAAGACTTGGGTAATCTCACTAGGAACATCTTCGCAATATTTTCGGTCTTTGTTATATAAACTTTTTATTATCATTACTACTATTATTATTAGCAAAGCTACAATCCTAGTTGGAAAAGCAGGATGCCATAAGCCCAAGGGTTCCAACAGGGGAAAAAAATAGCCCAGTGAGGAAATAAATTAAGGAAATAAATAAACTACAAGAGAAGTGATGAACAATTGAAATAATATATTTTAAGAACAATGACAATCTTAAAACAGATCTTTCATTTATAAACTAAAAAAAAGAGACTTATGTCAGCCTGTTCAACATAAAAACATTTGTTTTAACTTTGAGCTGTTGAAGTTCTACCGATTCAACTACCCTATTGGGAGGAACATTCCACAACTTGGTCACAGCTGGAATAAAACTTCTATTTTCTAATATAATTGATTCCCCTTTCGCCAGTTGTAGAGATGGAACTAATAGACGATCTTTGTTATATAAACATATAACTTGATTTGATAGCATTTACATTTACGTGGTTAGCTTCCTTCAATTGGTTCCACTCAACAGAAAACATAAAAATATACTGAATGCAACAATTCAATAAATGTTGAAGATATTTCATTTTAACCGAACGTATTCTTTGCAGTAGAAAAGAATAATGATATCGTAATTTGAATATTCATGATAGCACTGTTAAATTAATGACAATTTTCAATTTGCGTATCAGATCCTTACAATGAATTAAGAAAAAAAAGTCTTGATTATTTTAAGCCCAAAATTCAAAAGTAGGAATTGTGAAGCGTTGTATGATAAAATATACTTAGAATAGAATTTTGTTTTCTAGTCTTGGGTAGTGCCACAGCCTCTGTACCGTTGTCTTCCACAGTCTTGGGTTAGAGATCTCTGGCTTGAGGGTACACTCGGCCACGCTGTTTTATCTCATTTCTCTTCCTCCTGATTTTGGAGTTTTTATAGTTCA
>NC_090736.1:5160865-5170880 GCF_036898095.1 Palaemon carinicauda | reverse complement strand
AAAATTACGATGGTTCCTAAAGAACATTACAAATTACGAATAACATTATTATTATTATTATTATTATTATTATTATTATTATTATTATTATTATTGTTGTTGTTGTTGTTGTTGTTGTTGTTGTTGTTGTTGTTGTTGTTGTTGTTGTTGTTTGTTGTTGTTGTTGTTGTTGTAAGCCAAACTGCAATGTCCCAATTGAAAAGCAACCTAGTATATGAAATTTTGAAAAATGATAAAGAATAAGATATATGATATTATTGAACAAATAAGGGTCAGATGAACAATAAAGGTTCTTGTGGATTTCTCCAAGCCATTAATTGTCATTATTATCATTACAAAATAATTATATTCAGTTCCAATACAAGAAGTCATATAGATCATCTGTCTGCCAAGTAAACATGCAGGAAACCTTCTATCATTATTATTATTATTAGTTGCTAAGCTACAACCCTAGTTGAAAAGCAAGATGCTATAAATCCAAGGACCCAAAAAGGGAAAATAGCCCAGTGAAGAAAGGAAACAAGGAAAAATAAAATTTTCAAGAAGAGTAACAACATCAAAATAAATATCTCCTAAAGAAACTATAAAAAAACTTTAACAAAACAAGAGGAAGAGAAACAAGACAGAACAGCGTGCCCGTGTGTACCCTAAAGCAAGAGAACTCTAACCCAAGACAGTGGAAGAACATGGTAGAGACGCTACGGCACTATCCAATACTAGAGAACAGTGGTTTGATTTTGGAGTGTCCTTCTAGAAGAAATAACAAAATGACCAGCATGGCGAAATCTTCATGTAATACCATACAAGTATTCAGAAGCTGGTGTCCTTTTTAGTGGTGTTCTTTTAAATCATTTTATAGCAAATTTTGTCGTAACTTGACTTTTCTTCAAGGAATGATCATCTGATGGCAGTTTCAGAAAAATGTATAATTTTGTATTGCCTAAGACGTGCCGACGTATTCATATATGCATTAGGTGAAGTATTCGTCTCAAGATGCATAACATTATCTGATATTAAAATTTTTTGGTAAAATCAAGTCTATCTTTTGTGCTTGTAAAGCGATACTGATATATATATATATATATATATATATATATATATATATATATATATATATATATATATATATATATACATATATATATGTATATATATATATATATATATATATATATATATATATATATATATATATATATATAATATATATATATATATATAATATTTCATCATTCCTATGCAAATACAGTTTCGTCAACAAATTTCGATCTGAAAAACACTTTCATTATTACTCTCGGAGATCGCTGTTAATTGGCTGGTTGAAAGGTCGCTCACTCTTGATTGGCTGACTCAAAAGCCGCTCACTCCTTATTGGCTGCCTGAAAGGCCGCTCACTCATGATTGGCTGACTGAAAGCCCGATAAATCCTGATTGGCTGACAGCAAGGCCGCTCACTCCCGATTGGCTGACTGAAAGGCCGTTCACTCCTGATTGTCTTACTAACCGATTTATCTGGTTGACAAGGGAGCAATTTCATTTATGCCCTGCTTGATCTGGATTTCATAAGAGAGGCAATTACTTCGTTATGTTTTGATTATGATTTGAGATCTTTCTGAAACACGACTTGATTATTCAATCCCTGACCCTGCTCATCGGTAGCAATATTCATTACCGGATATTGATTATATATTGCAAAGGTAACACGATTATTATACAGCCATTATATCCAAGAACATCCATCGGTTTAATATAAATCGTGGCTGACATTTAATTAGAGCCTCCAAGAAGGATTGCCTCCAAGAATTTCTACAATATTTAATAAAACTTTTATACTTTCAACTATGGTTTAAATTCCGCTCATGAATGGCAGAGGCAAGCAACAGTGACAGTGCCCTATCAAGCAGGACAATGGCCTAGAGACTGACTATGTGATCAGCACCCGAGTATCTTCTCCACCCAAGCTAGGATCAAGAAGGGCCAGGCAATGGCTATTGATGTCTCGGCAGATAGACCAATAGGCTATCCCAAACAACCCATCCTTAGCTCACACGGATAAGGTTGCAGCGACCAAAGGAACATACGAGTTTGAGCAGGACTCAAACCCCAGTTTGGCGATCACCAGGCAAGAACGTTACCATATCGGCCACCAAAACCCCTATTTTAATAATGTTCATTCATCGCCTCCAAAATTTCACAAGTTTCCCATACATTATCCATTTTTCAATATAATTTTATAAATCATCTCCTCTTGCGAGTTCTATTTTCCACAACGTTTAATCATTTCGCATTTAAATAATAAATTTCTTCATGAAAGAATTAACATATAATAAAACAAAAGCTGACATCAGGATATACATTTCCCGAGACAACGATGTCCCTTTTTGGTATCATCTCTTTGCAATATATTCTAATTCGACCGAGTCATTTCCTATCTTTCTGACATCAATATTAAACAGGGATGTTCTTACGTTTTCCTTTGAATATAAATAACAGATGTTTCTGCAATTATCTACGAAACAGGTGAAGAAAAGGAACGTGATTTTTTTTTTACTTTCGTTTTTTATCTAATTTCATTTAATTCTATTTCCTTTTTCTTTTCTGATTTTTTTTATTTGTTCTTCATCATCATCATCATATCCTCCTACGGCTATTGACGCAAAGGACCTCGGTTAAATTTCGTCTGTCGTCTCTATCTTGAGCTTTTAAATCAATAGTTCTCCATTCATCATCTCATACTTCACGCTTCATAGTCCTCAGTAATGTAGGCCTGGGTCTTCCAACTCTTCTAGTGCCTTGTGGAGCTCAGCTGAAAGTTTGGTGAACTAGTTATTTGTTATTCCTTAGCAATTAAACTAGAAAAGCACTCTGAGAGTGCAGACCTCCCCCACGGCAGCTTATTCTCGAAACCAGCTTGCCTTAGGGTTAATTCGGTCGACCTTTTGATCGACCATGACCTTTGACCTAAGGACTTCAAAACTGAATCGCTTCCACGTCTCAACATAAGAATTAATCCCTGAAAGTTTCACTACTCTATGAGTAAAATTATGATCAGGGAGGAGGTAATTAGGCATATACATTTTTACTTCAGCTCATCTGTAAAACATAGAAAAAAAAAAGTTTGTACAGACGTAAAACTAATTAAGTACTTTCTGATACCTCAGACCAACGTTTGTTATTAATGACGGCTAAATATTTAGATAGATACGCACATTTACGCACATAGATTCAACCCTTCCCACACACTCCTCCTTTCATAACTACAACACGGCAGTTGTGGTTTCAGAGAGTGCCTTTCGAGGTACACCCCTCTCACCAGAGTATGACTACTCCCAGTACACACACACACACACACACACACACACACACACACACATATATATATATATATATATATAATATATATATATATATATATATACTATATATATATATATATATATATTATTATTACTTGATAAGCTACAACCCTAGTTGGAAAAGCTGGATGCTATAATCCCAGGGGCCCCAAGAGGGAAAATAGCCCAATGAGGAAATGAAACAAGGAAAAATTAAATAATTTAAGAACAGTAACAACATTAAAATAAATATTTCCTATATAAACTATAAAAAATCAATAAAATAAGAAAAGAAATTAGATAGAATAGCGTGCCCGAGTGCACACACATACAGCCAGACATTTCCTCTTTATTATATAAGGAAGATTATTTTTATTTCTATATTTCTAATACCTTCAAGCCAAAATTTAAAAAACTAGTCAGCTAACAAAAGGATTTCATCTTTAGTAGAGAAACATAAGGGTGATTTGTTTACGAAACTGTATTTTTCTGTTGGTCTACATGTTTAGAAATTAAGTTATGTGGCAAGATCGCATTGCAAACAAGATTGATTGATTGATTGATTGAATGTTTTCTGGCATCCTGACATCTAAGGTCATTGACTCCGTTGCAAACAAGAAAAATAAGATGATTTTACTTAATGGAAAAAAAAAATTCGTACAACGTATGCACAAATGAAGTCTGATCTTGAAGCAGCTAAGGGACCCACAATTTTGAAAGAAGATGAATTAGGTCATAAGAATCAAGGAAGTGACATTATGCAGGATATTCCACAGCCTGTAGGTACGTGGGAAAGAACTAACAGTGTACTGATCTTGAAAGGTAATTATGGGAAAATAGTGCAATAGCCTCAGTACCATGGTCTTCCACTGTCTTGGGGTAGAGTTCTCTTGCTTGAGGGTACACTTGGGCACATTATTCTATATTGTTTCTCTTCCTTTTGTTTTTATTTTTTTATTTTTTTTTATAATTTATTTAGGATATATCTAATTCAATGCTACTGTTATTAAAATATCTTATTTTGATTTTTATTACTTCTCTTGTAGTTTGTTTCCTTCTTTCCTTTCCTAACTAGGCTATTTTTCCCTGATGGGGCCCTTGGGCTTTTATCATCCTTCTTTACCAACTAGGGTTGTAGCTTAGCTTGTAACAACAACAACAACAACAACAACAACAACAACAATAATAATAATAATAATAATAATAATAATAATAATAATAATAATAATGGAAAGTGATGGAGAGAGGATAGGAACCGTTGGCCATGACCGTGGAATACCAAAATTGTTGACTTAGTGATTGGGTATAAAAATCAACAGCCCAAAAATAAGATTAATCTTCAATATCGGTATTGGCAAGATAATCTATTAGGACATTATAGAAGGGTATGCTGTTTTGATACCCCTGATGACTAACGGTTGTTATCATAGGGGAAGATTGTGTTGATAGGTAGTAGGTTGGCCAGGGCACCAGGCACCCGGTGAGATACTACTGCTAGAGAGTTATGGGGTCTTTAGACTGGCCAGACAGTAATACACAGGATCCTTCTCTCTGGTTATAATTCATTTTCCCTTTGCCTACACATACACCGAATAGTCTGGCCTATTCTTTACACATTCTCCTGTCCCCGTACACCTGACAATATTGAGATTACCAAATAATTCTTCTTTACCCAAGGGGTTAACTAGTCCACTATAATGGTTAAGTGTCCACTTTCTTCTTGGAAAGGGTAGAAGAGACTCTTTAGCTGTGGTAAGTAGCTCTCCTAGAAGGACACTCCAAAATCAAACCATTCTTCTCTTGTCTTGGGTAGTGCCACAGCCTCTGTACCATGGTCGTCCACTGCCTTGGGTTAGAGTTCTCTTGCTCGAGGGTACACTCTGGTACACTCTTCTTTCTAATTTCTCTTCCTCTTGTTTTGTTAATGTTTCTAAATTTTATTTAGGAAATATTTATCTTAATATTGTTACTGGTCTTAAAATATTCTATTTTTCCTTGTTTCCTTTCCTCACTGGGCTATTTTCCCTGTTGGAGATCAAGGGCTTATCACATCCTGCTTTTCCAGGTAGGGTTGTAGCTTAGCAAGTAGTAGTATTAATAATAATAATAATAATAATAATAATAATAATAATAATAATAATAATAATAATAATAATAATAATAATAATAATATAATCATCTACATCATTGGACTTCCCATGCAAGTATGTATTTCATCCTATGAACTTTACAAGCATTTACTGGCCACTTTAAAATTCTGCACTTATGAATATCCTACCAGTTCATTCAATAAGCCCCTAAGCTGATAACAATAAACAAGACTTAGCTAATAACAGCCTTATTGTTTGGCGTTGCGAAAGACTGACTGCTGATTGACATGTCTTTGGCACAACGTAAAATTATCGTTATTTTAGTGTTATTATTCACAAGGCCCACTCACATTACCTAGCCCCCCCCCCCCATCTCTCTCTCTCTCTCTCTCTCTCTCTCTCTCTCTCTCTCTCTCTCTCTCTCTCTCTCTCTCTCTCTCTCTCTCTCGATGCTTAAGGTGAATCTCTCTACCCAAGAGCAAATGGAGTCTCCGCGAATGGACTAAAAAGTCTTTGAGGCATCCAAAATCCTTGTAACTCTCTCTCTCTCTCTCTCTCTCTCTCTCTCTCTCTCTCTCTCTCTCTCTCTCTCTCTCTCTCTCTCTCTCTCTCTCTCTCTCTCACATAAAATACAATTCCTTCTCTTGTGGACGTCCGGATGCATTTATTTTCTTACTTAAACGTTAGCGTTTGTGTCCTCTTACAGTTATGATAGTGACAGGGCTCTGTTTCGAGACAAGACTGTGGTTTATTACTTGATTATATTACAATTTATTCAAATAATTTCACCAATTTACCCAATACTTCATCGTTAACGCATCTGTGGCCTGGGAAGCTTCAGATATTAACAAAGTCAAAACAAAGAAATTTGGAAATTTTACTTTTATATTCTACGTACAAGAAGTTTCAGAAAAGTGACCCCAGGATAAGCTCAAGATAGAGACGACTGGCACAATCTAACCGAGGCCCTTTGCGTCAATAAGCGTAGGAGGAGATGATGATGATTCTATGTACAGTGTTAGTAGAATGTTAAAATGAAAACAGATAGTGTCGTTTTATTGGTGTAGTTTCTGTGCATTATCATATATGTGAACCACAGAGTCTCAAATTAATAATGAAACCTTGTAATTGAATATATATAAATATAGATACATTATATAGATATCCATATATGTGTGCTCTATGACAGAGCTAAATTATAATACGCAATTAATTACAAGCAATTTACAAACCAGTTTTCCACAAAAACACTACCAAGAGTGAAGTAAAGGCTCAAGAGTAATGAAAGTCAACGAGAGTTATGTAATAAGAGGTCGTTTGGAGAGACAAGATAAGCTAGAAGGATTACGACGAGCTGGGCATGGTGTTATGAGAGAGAGAGAGAGAGAGAGAGAGAGAGAGAGAGAGAGAGAGAGAGAGAGAGAGAGAGAGAGAGAGAGAGAGAGAGAGAGAGAGAGAGAGAATATTAATTTGAAGTACCCGAGAAAGCCCGGAAGGTTTGAACCTTTGGAAAAAAAAGATCCTTCATAAGATGAAGAATGCGAGAGGGCCTGCAGACCTCAACCCGAAAATGGGAACATTGATGGGAGAGATTTTTCTCTCCAGAGACCTGAGATCCATTTCTGCCAGAGTGGGTGCACTACAACAAGAAGGGCAACGAGTGAAAAGGTAAACAGTTTTAGAATATCTTCTAAGGTCTTAACAGGTAGCATTATGAGATAGAATGTAAAAGAACTATTGAAACACGCAGCATATAAAAGTCATCCAAAATATTTCTGGAAGTGGTACATACATACAACCATCAAGGCACCTTGCAAAGCATTATGCTAAAACATTGATTTCTACTCTGGATTATGTTACGAAAGTCCAGAAAAGTTAAACAATTTTAGAATGTCTTCTAAGGTCTAGATAAGTAACATTATGCGATAGAATATAAAAGACTCAGTATAAAAAAGTCTTCTAAAATACATCTGGAAGTGGAGCATACAAAATTCAACATACCTTGAAAAGCATTATGACAAAACATTGATTTCTACTCTGGATTAAGTCACCAAAGTCTAATCAAAGATATCATCTGCATTTACGAGATTATCAAAATTATCTATAGATAAAAAGTTCCCCCTAATTCTAAATCCTCAAAATATCCTGATAAACAAAAACTTGAATAAACTTTTTAACCCTTTCAACACATAATGAAAGAAAATAAATAATGATTTTCACTTTGCATGAGAGTATTCGAACGCCACAGATCACTTCTTTCGGCTCATCAAACTCTCTCAACACCAGCCTCTTGAACCAACAGAGTTGAACCCCAAATAAGGATCTTATGAAACAGTTCACCTAAATCATCCAGAGGTGTCTCGAAGACAAGTGCCCAGGGATTTGCATATTCAAGGGCAGCCCTCTAGGCGACAAGAATTATCGACTTCGAAAACCAATGACTTTCTTCAAGACGGTAATAATGATAAGGAGGACAACTTAGTTCGATGGCCATTTACGAAAACGGAATATTGCAGTTGAAAATTAAAGGGTAAAATTTTCTATCATATTCAGGGTTTCTCTTCCATTGAAAACTAAAAATATCTATAATGCTGTAATAAAAAAAGTACACTGTCAGCTTGAGAGTAGTGCCTGTGGGCCACTATTCATACAGATGCCGTCAAAGACGATATAAGAACGAAAAGATCTTTCGAATGATTATATCTTAATTAATGAAGATTCTAAAATGGTTAAGGCTTGCTGTATTAAGCAAGACACAACACTTTCAGCTTTCTTAATGCCCATAATTTCATTAAAAAGGTAAAAATTCATATTGGTAATTCATTGGTAATTTATAGGGGTTAACTACTGCAATGCAATTGCTCAGTGGCTACTTTCTTCTTGGTAAGGGTAGAAGAGACTCTATAGCCATGACAAGCAGCTCCTCTAGGACACTCCAAAATTAAGCCATTGTTCTCTAGTCTTGGGTAGTACCATAGCCTCTGTACCATGGTCTTCCACTGTCTCGGGTTAGAGTTCTCTTGGTTGAGGGTACACTCAAGCACACTATTCTCTCTTATTTCTCTTCCTCTTATTATTTTGAAGTTTTTGTTATTCATATGTAATAGATTCATTTTAATGTTGTTATTATTCTTAAACTTCTCTCAAAGTATATTTCCTTATTTCCTGTCCTCACTAAGTTATTTCCCGGTTGGAGCCCTTGGGCTTATATAATCCTGCTTTTCCAACAAGGGTTGTAGCTTAGCAAGCAGTAATAAAATAACACAGTATGCTTCAACCCACTATGGCATATATTTTTATTTTGAGCGGCTGGAATAAATTATAAAAATGGGACACGATTTATCACAAGCTATCTATCCCTAGGCGTCAATAAACGTAGGATGAGATGATGATGATGATGATGATGATGATGATGATGATCTGAATTTTGACATTGTGGTGAATTATATGATTAGAAACTTAGATAAAGCCTTCTCTTCCGATACCAAAATGTCAAAACAAACTAGAGGGGCACTCAGTAGAGCACTGACCTCCGACGCGACAGCTTATTTCTTGACCTTTGACCTTAACATGTATTAATTGGCATGGATTTTCATACACTAAAATATGAACCATAATTTGAAGTTTCTGTGACAACGATGTCCAAACTTATGGCTAATTACGTGAATTGGACATTTTGCTTGACCGTGACCTTGACCTTCCAAAATTTAATAATTTCCAGATTTTCACATAACAGTTATTCCCTGCAAGTTTCATTACTCTACGATTTAAATTGTGCCGAGGAAGCTGTTCACAAAAAAAAAAAAAAAAAAAAAAAAAAAACACACACACACAAACAGTGGGTAAAACATAACCTCCTTCACACTTCGTTGGCGTAGGTAATAACTACCTCACGCTAATAACAGCTGGCAGGCAAAATCCTCATAACATTTGATAAGTGAATTACTCAAAAACAATAATAATAATAAAGCTCTAAGGCAGAAAAAATAATGACTTACAAGCAAAGTAAAAAATGATATAAACTTATAGAAGAACCGAAAAGAAAATATTATTCTGATGAATCGACATTGAATGTCTCCTCCTTACCAGCTTCAACATCTATACTGCCTCCCCCCCCCACCCCCCACCCTCCTACACTTCACGCAAAGTAAATGACCATACAATAGCAAATATAATCAACGATTATTACTAATGGAGTACTGACGGTGTATAGATCTTGATAATCTATTTGGTTATTTATCTCGTACATTGACCTTACCCACACACTATTCGAGACATGGAGACGAATCAATACACGACTGTTTTTGTTACCTAATACTTGTAGAGAAGATCCTCAACGTACAAACATTCGAATTACGAACATTCAACTTACAAATGTTCGACTTACAAATATTCGGAGTTACAAACACAAATGAAAATAACCAAAATAATATAAAGAAATACTGTAATAAAACTATATTAGGAGCCTTTGTAGTTTATAGGGACACGTCGAGAAAAATGGACAACTAACCCAAACTTCCCCCCCTAACCTGACCTACAAGCCGTGTCCTTACTTTCCTAATGACCTAATGGGGAGGCTAACGACCCCTG
>NC_090736.1:5138365-5155865 GCF_036898095.1 Palaemon carinicauda | reverse complement strand
GAATAATGATGGGACTTACTAAGGGACAGAAAAAGTGCAACATAGATACGAGAGTAAAGTAAGGTAGAGAATATTCTAACATCATGTAAGAAAAAGAAATGGATATGGTCAGGACGTTATAATGAGAATGGCAGATAATAGATGGACATTAAGAGTACCAGAATGGGTCCCTAGAGATTGCAAACAAAGCATCGGAAGGAAGAGAAAACGATAGATTGACGAACTCATAAAGTTTACGGATGTGGAATGGCACAAAAAGACCATAAACAGACGCAAGTGGAAGGATGTGTCTGAGGTCTTTGTTCTGCAGTGGACTGGTAATGGCTGATGGTGATGACATATGTGTGTGTAATATATATATATATATATATATATATATATATATATATATATATATATATATATATATAAATATATATATATATATATATATATATATATACATATATATATATATATATATATATATATACATATATCTATATATATATATATATATATATATATATATATATATATATATATATATATAATATGCATGATTTTCGGATAATAAGAACCTTCATATAATCATTTCCCTAAAAGGAATGAGTGATTTGTTGAGGTACTCTAGCACTGCATCGATTGCAATGAAAGACGTCATTGTTTCCTTTCTATAATTGTAGTTGAAAGTTAAGTGAAATCATTATGATTAAGTGGAAAAAAATAACAGTGATGATAATGATTACTTATCATTATTATCTTATTACAAGCTAAGATACAACCCTAGTTGAAAAAGCAGAAAGCTACAAGCCTAGGAGCTCCAACAGAGAAAAATAGCCCAACGAGGAAAGGAAATAAGTGAATAAACAAACTACAAGAGAAGTAACAAACAATTAAAATAAAACATTTCAAGAACAGTAACAATATGAAAATAAATCTTTCATATATAACTACAAAAACTTTTAACAAGAAGAAATATAAGATTGAACAGCGTGCCCGAGTGTACCCTCAAGCAAGAGTCTAATCTAAGAAAGAGGAAGACCATGGTGCAGATGCTACTGTTAATGAAATTGGAAGCAGAAGAGATACCAGCCCTCATAAGTTGGTAAGCAGTAACTATGTCACAATACACAATGTATTCAGAATTTCCTTCTATGTCTAAAAACTCTATATCATTACAGGTGCAAATAAGCAGAAATACAGTTTCTCTTAACTTTATCATTCTAGCAGAGGCTGAAGTCTGAATACTAATCACGCTATATCACTCCCTAAAATACAAACAGGATAAGACTTTATTACTATTATCATTATTATTATCATTATTATTATTATTATTATAATCTGACAAGCTACAACCCTAGTTGGAAAAGCAGGGTGTTATAAGCCGAAGGGCTCCAACAGGGAAAATAGCCCAATGGGGCAAGGAAATAAGGAAATAAATAGAAAAGTTTGCTTGAGTGTGCCCTCTAAAATTCTGATAATCAGTGATATGGAAAGCACTTTCTGGAAATTAGGAATGTCATTTAAAAAAAAAAATATATAATTATGAAAAAAATGTACAAATTTCAAATAGCGGATTCCAAAGGACAAGGCGATGTTATGGAAATTATTGACTCATTTGACAGTATAGGAGGCAAATTATCATCGTTTATCTGAATATATTAATATTTAAAAATGCTTTACAAGAAGGACCATACAGTGTCAGAAATGGATTATTATTTGCATGTCATAATTTCTAATACTATTTTGTTATCTAAAAACGTCATCAGATCAAGATTTCTCAGTCATGTAGAAGTTTTTATCTTGATATTCAGGCCTTCTCCATCATGAGGCTCAATACTACACAGTATTCTAGAAGTTTTATGCCAGCTGTGACCAAGTCGTGGAATGATCTTCCTAATCGGGTAGTTGATTGTTGGAACTTCAAAAGTTCAAACTTGCAGCCAATGTTTTTATGTTGAACAGGCTGACATAAGTCTTCTTTATAGTTTATATATGAAATATCTGTTTTAATGTTATTAATGTTTCTAAAATACTTTCTTTTAATTGTTCATTACTTCTTATATCGTTTATTTATTTCCTTAGTCACTTTCCTCACTGGGCTATCTTTTCCTGTTGGAGGCCTTGGGCTTATAGCATCTTGCTTTAACAACTAGGGTAGTATTTTAGCTAATAATAATAATAATAATAATAATAATAATAATAATAATAATAATAAATGTACTAGTATATATACATTATATACAAATTATATATATATATACATATATGTATATATATATATATATATATATATATATATATATATACATATATATATACATATATATATATATATATATATATATATATATATGTATATATATATATATATATATATATATATATATATATATATATATATATATATATATATATATATATATATATAAAACCAGCAAGACAAGAAATACCCAGACAGTTCAGTGGAACAAATCAAAATCGTCTCGAATATGACATGTGTCTGAAAGGTCAACTGTAGCTTGCAATAGTAGAGATTGCTTACAGCCAATGTCGATAGAAAAGAGGAGACATGTAACATGCAGCTACCGGGCTCGACTTTAAAAAAACAGAACGGCAATGGGGGGGTGAGAGGCTCCTACTACTCATTTATTCACTTGGGTCACTTTCATCTTCACTTAACCTTTAAAAAAAAATATAAACAGAAACTCGGTTCTTGAAACCAGGCTATGAATACCCACTGGTCCAGCTGCTCAGGAAGGTGGAATCCGGTATTGTAAGAAATCAAACTTATTCGGGAAATTCATGCAACTCTTAGTGATGCTTGCAACCGCGCGTAGTTTACGAGGCGTGAATTGCAATTTGCCTGTGAAACTAGTCCTATCCGGTGACCAGGTCCGCTGGTCGAGGTCAGCGTATCGCTCAAGGTAAAAGGCTTGGGAACGTTTTAGTGGGAGAATGTTAAATATTTTCAAAGTAGACAAACTTCATATATTATTATTATTATTATTATTATTATTATTATTATTATTATTATTACTTGATAAGCTACACCACTAGTTTGAAAAAGCAGGATGACATAAGCCCAGAGGGCCCAAACAGGGAAAATAGCCCAGTGTGGAAAGGAAACAGGGGAAAATAGAATATTTTAAGAACAGTAACAACATTAAAATAAATATTTCCTATATAAACTATAAAAAATCTTTAACAAAACAAGAGGAAGAAAAATTGGATAGAATAGTGTGCCCGAGTGTAGAAGAGAATTCTAACCCAAGACAGTGGAAGACCATGGTACAGAGGTTAAGGCTATGGATTTAAGTAAGGAAATGCAATTGATAGACAAAAAAGAAAGAAAAAAATCTCAATAGGCTACTTGGAATGATTTCGATGTTTTAAACATTACATTATATATGTCACCACTGGAATTTTTCCCGCCCAATTACGAGATTGAAATTGTTATCTCCTAATAATGCATTAGCTGGTTATGCTTAATATGCAGTGGCTTATTGAACTTTGCAGACTAATCAACAAACTGAGATTGAAGAAGCTTAACCGTATTATAGCCTACACTATTAAAAAAAAAAAGTAATTTGAATCGGAAATTCTCCGTAAAAATCTACTGTTCTCAGCCGTATTTCGGTAAAATACATGAGACCGTAAGTTTTACCCTCCTTTATTATTATCTTTTACGGGTTGGTGACCGTAATATCACTCCTTAAGGTCAACATATCCGTTTTTAAAACAGTAAATGCCTGGCAACATTTATTCCAGGAATTTTAGTTTTATTTAATGCAATTTTATACCATATTGTTATCTTTTACGGGTTGTTGACCGTAATATCACTCCTTGACGCCAATATATCAGTTTTTAAAACAGAAAGTGCCTGGCAACATTTATTCCAGGATTTTTACGGTTTTTATGGCATTATTTACCCTACTTTATTATCATCTTTTACGGGTTGGTGACCGTAATATCACTCCTTATAGTCAATATATCAGTTTTTAAAACGGCAAATGCCTGGCAACATTTATTCCAGGATTCTTACCCTTTTACCGGCCAATTCTAAAAGACAAAGACAAACTAACACAATGTTCCGTCAGAGCAAAGGGCGGGAAGAGACACTTGCTTGTAGCAAGAAGCACGTAACATCACAATACGTGAGTTGAAATGCTAATGGAATGTAACCAGTTAAAACAGGACAGGCCCTACGTTGGGTATATGCAAAGTACTCTGTGGCAATGACAGCATCACAGTTGGCTCACTGTGTTAAACCTATTAAATATAATTAAACATTTGCCGTAAAAAACGGTAAAAATCATAGAATAAATGTTGTCAGACATTTACCGTTTTTAAAAACGGATGTATTGATGTTAAGGATTGATATTACGGTCACCAACTAGTAAAAATTAATAAAAGATTAGGGTAAAAATTACGGTTGCCTGTATTTTACTGAAATACGACTGAGAACAGTATATTTTAGCGGCGAATTTCCAGTCAAGATTAGGGTTCTTTAAGCGTATAAGGATTGTATCAGTTTAATGCTTAAATCTCAAAAAACACGTGATACGTGAAGATATTGCCTATTCAGACAACAAATGCATTTTTATTGAAAAATTTTATTAAATTAAAAAAAAAAAAAAAAAAGGGTAATATTAAAAACACGATATTCTTATTCTAAAAAACGTAAACAATATTGATTTCATGCCTATCTTATCTTTGAGAATTTTAATGATAAAAACATTGCCATACTCTATGGGTGGAGGCAAAATTCTCCCCTCCAGAAAACAGCCTATATGAAACAGACCCCTTCCTTATAAAAATAACACATGCCTTAATTCCAGCATATTGAACTGATAAAATAAGCCCTTTTCATAAATCGCGACCATCATGACATCTATTAATAATAATAATAATAATAATAATAATAATAATAATAATAATAATAATAATAATAATAATAGGAGAATTACACTCCAAAACCATTGTTCTCTAGTCTTGGATAGTGCCATAGCCTCTGTACCATGGTCTTCTACTATCTTGGGTTAAGGTTCTCTTCCTTGAGGGTGCACTGGAGCACACTATTCCATCTTATTTCTCTTCCTCTTGTTTAGTTGAAATTTTTATAATTGATATTGGAAATATAAATTTTAATGTTACTGTCCCTAAAATATTTTAATTTTTCTTGTTTCCTTTCATCACTGGGCTATTTTCCTGTTAGAGCCCCTGGGCTTATAGCATCCTGCTTTTCTAACTAGGGTCGTAACTTAGCAAGTAGTAATAATAATAATAATAATAATAATAATAATAATAATAATAATAATAATAATAATAATAAAAGCGGTTTGACATACCCTTGCTAGAAAATGAAGCTCTTAATTCAGTTCAATCACTTTTCTTGTTTTGAAATATAAAAAAATTAAATTCATACAATTTCCCACTGCTTCCACTCACTTCTAAATATCCATGAACATTTCTAAAAATTTCCGATTTGCTTAGATCACTTTAATTTCCAAGATGTTATCCTTAACCATTTATCATTCATAATATACTTTTTATAATCCTTGAAAACAATTTTTTTCCATCTTTCAGTGTTTAATCCATGAAAAATATTTCATCGTTTTCCGTTTCATTCACTCTTGAATCAGCATGAATATGAATAATTAATTTTCTTCTCCTTTTAACCAATTCTTAAAGTTTCAATAATCAAATTTTATTCTGTCCAGCAATTCTTAAAATTTCCTTTTATTCAATTTGTTTCAACCACAAAAACGTTTTTCAAAAATCTTTGTCATTTTCATTTAGTTGCATTCACTTTTGAATCGTCGGATGGAATGAACAACAATTTCTAATTCATTTACACCACTACTTGGTAATAGCCACTTAAAAATTTCTACAATTTCCAATTTATTTAAAGGTTTTCTTTTTTCTATTTCAAAAACATCACTTTTGAATTGTCATATTGAATATATCATAGATTTTAATAATTTTCAACCACCTGATAATAGCCACTAAAACTTTTTTTTTTTTAAATATCCATTTTATTTCATTTTTTTTCTATTTCAAAACACATAGCTCTAGCAAATGAAACAATTTTAAAGATGTTTTTTTTTTTTTTCCAAATCACACTGCTCTAGCACATGAAGCTCCCACAATTTCAGTTTTTTTTCTATTCCAAAACACACAGCTCTAGCAAACGAAACACCCGCAATTTCAAAGTGTTTTTTTCCTATTCCAAAACACACAGCTCTAGCAAATGAAGCTCCCGCAATTTCATTTTTTTTTCTATTCCAAAACACACAGCTCTAGCAAACGAAAACACCCACAATTTCAAAGTGTTTTTTTTTCCTATTCCAAAACACACAGCTCTAGCAAATGAAACTCCCTCAACCAATGCCAGTTCCGCAACTTACTCTCGGCTCGGGTAATAATAGCATCAGAAACGTCCTGGACCTTGTGAGCAGAGGTTCGCCTTCATTACAATACTTGGCTGGGAGAGTGTTGCTTTACATTCTGGCAGTGTCCAGGAATCTAACAGAATGTTTAAAATACTTGTGGTACACGAAGTATAAAGTCTTGATGATTAATGATTTTATTAAATATCTCATTTGTATTTATACATGTATACACACATATATATACAGTATATATATATATATATATATATATATATATATATATATATATATATATATATATATATATACATATATATAACATAAGTATATGTGTGTATACACATGTATACTGTATATATATATATATATATATATATATATATATATATATATATATATATATATATATATATATATATATGAGAGAGAGAGAGAGAGAGAGAGAGAGAGAGAGAGAGAGAGAGAGAGAGAGAGAGAGAGAGAGAGAGAGAGAGAGAGAGAGAGAGAGAGATCACTTTAGAAGGAAGGATGTGATTCTTTATGAAATACAAGATTAAATCGTATTAAGACAAAATTCTCCGAGCAAATCAAACATTATCAAGCCCCTCGGTGACATGTCAATCTCTGCCAATCTCAAATATAAGAAACAAAAACTAAAACGATCAAAAGACAGTTTACAAGAAGGTCGAGTCGGTGAACGAAGTATTGAGGAACTCCCGATGTTCCTGAAGAGAACAATACAATTATTTGGATGCAATCCTTCCTGGCTTCAAGATGGTACACTGTTAAAAAAAATCGGAAATTCTCCGTAAAAATATACTGTTCTCAGCCATATTTCAGTAAAATAAAGGCGACCGTGATTTTAACTTTTTGTTATTATCCTTTACGGGTTGGTGACCGTAATATCACTCGTTTACGTCAAAATGTCAGTTTTTGAAAAAAAGGTAAATGCCTGGCAACATTTTTTCCAGGATTTCTACCGTTTTTTTTTTTTTTTTTTTTTTTTTTTCCAGAAATTTTTAACAGTTAACACTGTTTAAAAAAACCGTAAATTTATTCGGAAATTCTCCGTAAAATATAATGTTCTCAGCCGTATGTTAGTAAAATACAGATGACCATAATTTTTACTTCACTTTATTATTATCTTTTACAGGTTGGTGACCGTAATACCACCCGTTTGCGTCAAAATATCCATTGTTACCGATTTTACGGGAAATTTTTTAACAGCTTCTAGGACGTGGTACATACGGGAGGTTGGTTGCAAAGTAAGTCAGTCTGGGCCAAACAACTGAACTGGCCTTACCTACTAACCTTGGCCCATTGATATACGTCAGGTAAGAATACAATTTATCGGCTAGCTTCCGGTCTGATGGAACAATTATTACTACTAGTATTACTTGCCAAGGTACAACCCTATTTCTAAAAGCAGGATGCTATAACCCCAGGGGCCCCAACAGGGAAAATATCCCAGTGAGGAAAGGAAAGGAAGGAAAAAATGAACAGTAACAAAATTTAAATAAATAATTCCTATACAAACTATAAGAATTTCAACAAAACAAAAAGAAGATAAATTAGATAGAACAGTATGCCAGAGTGTACCCTCAAGTAAGAGAACTCTAACCCAAGACCGTGGAACACCATGATACAGAGGCTATGGCACTACCCGAGACTAGAGAACAATGGTTTGATTTTGGTGTGCCCTTCTCTTAGAAGAGCTACTTACCACAGCTAAAAAGTCTCTTCTACCCTTACCAAGAGTTAAGTACCCACTGAACAATTACAGTCCAGTAGTTATCCCATAGGGGTAAAGAAGAATTGTTTGGTAATTTCAGTGTTGTCAGGTGTATGAGCACAGAGGAGAATATGTAAAGGATAGGCCAGACTATTCGGTGTATGTGGAGAAGACAAGCCAATCTTCTGATAAATCTCCTAGTAAAGCTACGCTAAAGGAAGCTGAGGATTTATTCTGGAAATAATCTTCAGAATTGGAGACTTGGAAACAGCCATTGATAAAAAAAAAAAAATCCAGGTTTTATCAAAGGGTTTTTTTTTTATATTTTGTTGAATTTCATTGGTTCAAGTATGGACATGAGTCGTGGTATGACAAATGAAACAATATCCAACAGATATTGTAGATTTGAGAGCAAAGTCCCCAGAAGAATATTGAAAGTTAAATGGCAGGGTAGGATTACAAACGAAACTATAAGAGATGCTACTCGAGTGACAGATGTGGATGAAATCATGGTGAGGGGTAGATCAAGGCCCATAGATGGAGATGGCTTGGGCATGTTCTTCGCACTCCCCAAGAAAGATTAGTTCACCAAACTTTCAACTGGGCTCCACAAGGCACTAGAAGAGTTGGACGACCCTGGCCAACATGGCTGAGAACTATGAAGCGTGAAGTAGGAGATGATGAATGGAGAAGTATTGAATTAAAAGCTCAAGATAGAGACGACTGGAGAAATCTAACCGAGGCGTAGTAGGAGATGATGAAGATGATGGTGATTATGGTTCATTTAACCAGGTTCCTCTTGTAATGCGCATAGAGTTCCAGTAGGGCTAGTAACAAGGAAAGAACTGTTATATCTGAGGAACGGGTCAAAATCAGAAAAATAAAAACCTACATGAAAACAACACCAGTTAATAGAAGTCAATCTCAAGAAAAAAAAATGCAACACTGCTTGAAAAGAGTTTGGGCAAACTCGCTGCCCCAAAATTATATTGAGAAAGATGGCTAAAAACGTTCCAAGTGAATATAACAAATAAATTTATTTTTCTTGAACACCATAAGTTTGCTCTGGCAGTAAAAAAAAAAAATACGATAAGGGAGAATAAAATGCTAAGTCACGTTGCTATGGCAATATAATCCACCCCGAAACCATCTATCAAAATCCAAGGGCATCCCACCCGGTTAGATTGCCCTAGGAGTTCAACCACATCCCCGCTCTAGGGACGCATTGAAATCCCCAGGCTGACAAATCTTCCCCAAGTGTGTATATGGAAAGGGGAAGACGTCATAAGTGACAGTTGCAGAGAGGGGGTTCCTAAATGCGCAGTTCTTAGCATTTCACTTTGTTGGGCACCAGCCACCCGTTGAGATACAACGGCTAGAGAGTTATGGGGTCCTTTGATAGGCCAGACAGTACTATATTGGATCCTTCTCCCTGGTTACGGTTCACTTTCCCTTTGCCTACACATACACCGAATAGTCTTGCATATTCTTTACAGCTTCTCCCTCTGCCCTCATACACCTGACATCATTGAGAATACCAAACAATTCTTCTTCACCTAAGGGGTTAACTACTGCACAGTAATTGTTCAGTGACTAATTTCCTTTTGGTAAGGGTAGAAGAGACTCTTTAGCTATGGTAAGCAACTCTTCTAGGAGAACACTACAAAATCAAACCATTGTTCTCTAGTCTTTGATAGTGCCATAGCCTCTGTACCATGGTCTTCCACTGTCTTGGGTAAGAGTTCTCTTGCTTGAGGGTACACTCGATCACACTAATCTATCCAATTTCTCTTCCTCTTGTTTTGTTAAAGTTTTTATATTCTATATAGGAAACATTTATTTTAATGTTGTTACTGTTCATAAAATATTTTGTTTTCCCTTGTTTCCTTTCCTCACTGGGCTATTTTCCCTGTTGGAGCCCCTGGGCTTAAAGCATCTTTCTTTTCTAACTAGGGTTGTAGCTTAGTGAGTAGTAATAATAATAATAATAATAATAATAATAATAATACTTAAATCACAAAATATGGGGTTAATACAACTACATACTAGAAATACATATTGAACATTCTATGGACTTTCCACTTCAAGCTAGCCAAGAGGTTGAAAGGTGGTTACCTCATGAGATAAAATAAAGATATAAACTGTAGTTAATAAAAAAAAGTGTCACATTGAACCCTTCGGAATCAAAGTTTTCATGAATTGACTGGACTGTTGTTATTATTATTATTATTATTATTATTATTATTATTATTATTATTATTATTATTATTATTATTAGCTAAGCTAAACCATAGTTGCAAAAGCAAGATGCTACAAGCCC
Source organism: Palaemon carinicauda (assembly GCF_036898095.1). Taxonomy (NCBI): domain Eukaryota; kingdom Metazoa; phylum Arthropoda; class Malacostraca; order Decapoda; family Palaemonidae; genus Palaemon; species Palaemon carinicauda. Next base: position 5,145,436 of record NC_090736.1, on the reverse strand, counting down.
AAGGCCTCCAACAAGAAAAATAGCCAAGTGAGGAAAGGAAATAAGAAAATAAATTAACGATATGAGAAACAATGAACAAGTGAAATCAAATATTTTAAAAACAGTAACAAAATCAAAAGATATTTCACATATAAACTATAAAAAGACTTATGTCAGCCTGTTCAACATAAAAACATTTGCTGCCAGTTAGAACTTTTGAAGTTAATTTTTTTTTTCCTTTTTTTTAACTTGGTGACCTGCAAAGCGTATTGGTACAATTCGTTTATACTAACTAGAAAGGGACAATCAAAAATACCCGGAAGGCAATGCTATTTTCAATGTAAACAAAATTCATAATCCAACATTCTTTAGATATCTTTTAAATCGTTTCGACGTTGAAGACCTTGAACTCTTACGAAGTAATTGCCCAGAATTAGACTAGTGACATTAGAACACGTGCGAGAGAGAGAGAGAGAGAGAGAGAGAGAGAGAGAGAGAGAGATTCGCTTTGCAGAACCGTTTCGCCCGGATGATTTTCGTTTAAATAGCACCATTTACATATATATATATATATATATATATATATATATATATATATATATATATATATATATATATATATATATGTATATATATATATATATATATATATATATATATATATATATGTGTGTGTGTGTGTGTGTGTGTGTGTGTGTGTGTGTGCGTGTTAGCAGAACATCACAGGATTTGCAATGTTTGCTTACCAGAATGCATGAAATATCACAGGAGGTTGGGCTCAAGATAAATAGAAGAAAGGCACCGATGATGAGAATGGAATATGCAATAGAAGATGAAATATCATTGGAAAGAGAAAGGATTAATGAGGTGGAATCATTTAAATATTTAGGAACTATGATCTCTAATACAGGATCTTTAGAATTTGAGGTTAACGAAAGACTGAAAAAAAGCAAATCAGACAATGGCTAGGTTAAGTAAAATCCATAAATGAAATTGCCTGAAATTACATATAAAAACCAGGCTATATATCAGTTTAGTGAGATCGGTGTTAATGTATGGACATGAGTCATGGTATGACAATGAAATAATCTTCAACAGATTTTGTAGATGAGAACAAAGCCCTCAGAAGGATATTGGGAGGTAAATGGCAGGATAGGATTAGAAATTAAATTAAAAGAGAGATTACTAGTGTCGTGTGTGGATGAGATCACCCCTACTACTACGTCCCTATGTAAATATTTTATGTTTTACGGACAGTAAGCTTATTGGACGGTAATTTTTCAGATCTTTTGTGTCTCCCTTTTTATGAATTAGTATAATGATAAAGTTTATGTATATATATATATATATATATATATATATATATATATATATATATATATATATATCAACACAATATCGTGCTCAAATAGAAATAAATTTCTACCTCATACTTGGGATCGAACCCTAGCCCCTATATATATATATATATATATATATATATATATATATATATATATATATATATATATATATATATATATATATATATATATATATATACAGTATATTCAACATAACATCACTTCCACTAATAGGGGACTGGCTACAGAGAAAACAGACACCAGTTACTAATAATGTCATCCTATATCAGCTAAATCTTGGAAGAGCACCTACGCACTAAAACTTCCACAAAATGTTTTGAACTTCCTCTACACTTATTATTATTATTATTATTATTATTATTATTATTATTATTATTATTATTATTATTATTAGCTAAACTACAGCCCTAGTTGGAAAAGCAAGATGCTATAAGCCCAAGGGCTCTAACAAGAACAAATAGCCCAGTGAGGAAAGGAAATAAGGAAATAAATAAACAGAGAAAAGTAATGAAAAATCAAAATAAAATATTCTAAGAAAAGTAACAACATTAAAACAGATCATTCACATATAAACTATAAAAATTAGACTTATGTTATCCTGTTAAAAGTACTGTATGTCTATGAGCTCCCGTCATTTTATAGACCGATAGCACTAAGTGTTACTCTTTAATAATAATAATAATAATAATAATAATAATAATAATAATAATAATAGTGAGCTCCTATCATCAATGCTAGTCCACTTACAAAGACTCCAACGAACTTTCCCGAGTCAACCTTTTCACTAAAACTCTCAAGTTAAATTTCGTCGATAATCTACATCTCTTTAGAGCGACAGCATTGTTAATATATTCCAAGGGCAGTTAAATAAATGTCTAGTTATAAAGAAATAGTCTAAGACATAGGCTAATGAGTAAGAAGCGCCCCCGGGTACAAAGCCTTTTGTGATGAAGAAAAGGCGGGAACTCACTCCATAATTTATTCATGAGATTGAAATGTGACAGGAAGGCCATGTCAGTTTTCCTTTTTGGTATGGTTGGTTAATGAAAGTCTAAAGCGGGGTTTAAACGGTCGAATGGTTGGTCGACCACGATTGTCGAACCTGCTTGTCAAACGGTTCGAAGAGGTGGAGTCAGCCACAAATGCATAAGGGTTGTGGACAATGAAGCCCCGCCCATAAAAGTCAGGCGAGAACAGACTTTCCTCGAATCGTTCGACAAACGTGTTCGACAACCGTTCGAACATCACATAAAACACTCGTCTGTCGAACCGCGTTCGACGAATAGTTCGACCGTGGAAGCCCGCATTTAGCCTTAAGGCTCATTGTCACAAAACATTATGCATTATGAGAAAACCCCAAATTTTCTACGCCATGTTTTTAAAATGTTCAAGATTAAACCCAAGAGATTTTGTTTCATAAGCATTCCTATAAACTCAGAGAGGACCATGTGATCTATAAAGGTTTAAAGGCCACTCATGAAGGGCAGTGACATTGCCCTATGAAGCACGACTCTCCACCCAAGCTAGGACCAAGGATGGCCAGGCAATGACTGCTGTTGACTCAGCAGATAGACCTATAAGGCTTCCCTGAACACCCCATCCTTAGCTCACAAGGAGGGTGAGGTTGCCGCGACCAAAGGAACTTACGAGTTTGAGCGGGACTCAGATAGCCTAATTAACCATCGTTGAGTTTACAATCGTCATCGAACTACGTTGGAGGTAAAATAAAAATATCTTTTGACTTTACCTTTAAATTTGAGATCTCCATTTTTTCAGGTTTAAATACCACATAATTCTAACATTTGTAATAGTGAGTAGGCCTATTGAGGTCTCCAGTTTTTCAAGTTTAAATACCACATAATTCTAACATTTGTAATAGTGAGTAGGCCTATTGAGCTTTCCAGTTTTTCAAGTCCATATACCACAGGATTCAAACATTCGTACAAGTGAGTAGGCCTATTGAGGTCTCCAGTTTTTCAAGTTTATTACCACATAATTGAAACATTTGTAATAGTGAGTAGGCCTGCTCTATTCTGTACGAATCATAGTTCTTAAGTGGTTATTCTATATGCAAGGCCTTCAAAACAACAATATATCAGCAGTAATATAATCAATATAAGCAACAAAGTTCCAACGCTACAGATAAAAATCTTAAATAAAGAACAGAAAGTTTTTGTTTTTTATAGCATTCATCATATCTAAACCCACCCCCCCCACCCCCACAAATAAAAATACCATATTGCATCTTAACTTCATTTAACCTCTCCTGCTATAGGCCTAGTGATCGTGATCTACCTGGAAATGTATTTGGCTTAATACTAACATACTTATTATCATCATTCTAATTACAACCTTGGTTAGAACAACAAAATTCTATAAACACAAGGGCCCCAACATGGAAAGTAGCCCAGTGAGGAAAATGAATAAGGGGATAATAAATGAAAAATTTGAAATATTCTAAAACCAGTAATATCGTTAGAATAGATCAGTCATGTATACATTATAAAACGACTTATGTGGTAAAATCATATTCTATAACCGAAATAAATATGTTATAACCAGTTCATAAATTTCTCTCTTAGAAAACAACAATAATAAGAATTTTAGGCACTGGAATTCGAACGAGACAAGACCTAACCTAACTTGAGCTCTTATATAACTCTCCATAAATATTTGTCCAAATATGCAAATTAACAACTTACATGGATTTCCTCAGATAGTTCGATGTCTTCATGATGGCACATGTGAAATAGGTATGAAATTACTCGCCATTATCGTTCACTAGGATAAAAATACCTCGGAGGGACTTTTGTGCGTCTATCAGGAATGGCATCTTCGACGCTACTACTACTACTATGAAGTTTCGGGTCTGTGAACCGGCCACCCACACATTAAGGCGGGAAATTTTGTCCCATTTGTGAAAATTGTGCTAAATTATTAATTACAATTGAAAAAAAATAATTATTCATTAGTAATCATCAATTAATAACTCAGAATAATTAACGATAAAGATATAAAGATTCTTTTAATGAAAATGTAAACTGTGTCATTTTATGACACAACAGATAAGCATTTACATAATGTTTGAACTTATGATATTCCACTGATTCAACTGTTCGATTGAGATAATTCCACAATCTGCCATATATGGAATAAAACTTCTAGAATACTATGTAGTAACTACATTGCTGTATCTAAAAATATTAGGTATTAAACATCCAGTTATACTCGTATATCGTTGTGTATAAAAAAAGGGTGCTACTATAGTGTGAGGTCTACCACCATATGTCGCCTACCCAGGTGGAGGGTGAGGTCTATCGCGTGACCAGCCTCCCAGAGCCCCGCACCTAACCATCGAACATGTGAACTGCCCAAATCCATCAAAAACGTGACCTGTCCATGTGACCTGCCCATGTAAAGGGAAGCAAATGGAGCTCCTAAATCAGTTTTTCCCTCGACCTATTAGAGATATCATCGATATCAGCATTCTACAGGGAACCACCATCTATATTATGTAGATCCAGCGACATGAGCACACACACACACAGGCAATTGAGCGAACGTGGTTGGTCGCTAAAACGATGATTCTAAGGAGATTAATGCGAGGTGTTGGTCGTCAACTGTTCCAGTCTCATCTTGATCATTTTTACTGGAAGATGATGAGAATAAATTCCAATGATCTATTTGTGTCATTTTAAGAAGATGTACGAAGTGTGTATCGCTAGAATAAATGTATGGATATATATGATAACCTGTTTGATGTACGAAGAGTATATCGCTAGAATAAATGTATGGAAATATATGATAACATGTTTATTTTTACCTTTATTCATTTTTTAATGTAACTAGAAATCCAATTATCTATTTAAGTCATTTATAAGATATGTTTAAATTAGGTGTTTATTGCTTAAACAAATGTATGAAATGTGTTTTATCTCCGAGGGACGAATAATTCAGCAGTAGACCTCACGCTATAGTACTAACGGGAGGTAGATCTCACGCTATAGTAGCACCAAAAAAAGATAATAGCTTTCACATTTTTTTAAAGATGCACTGAAAAAAGGTGCAAAAGCTCCAGCGTTTTTGAAGTATACAATGATATAAAACTGTGGATTTTAAAACATGTGTAGTATTGTGCCTTACGGTCGGGAAGGCATAGGTGTTAGAATTGACTGCATTCCTAGTACTACGTAGAGGATAGCACAGTCTGGGAACATCTGAGTACAATGGATGACCTTCATTATGAAATTTCTTTATGTAACAACATGCATAAAGAACTAGGCCTATATGAACAACGGTGCCAAAGATCAATATCCAAATCAGGAATAAGAAATTTATAGACCGCAATTTCGACCAATCTAAAACCCATTTAGTTCAACCCATGGTCTAGCAGATTGGTCGAACTTCCGATCTGTAAATTTCTTACTCCTGATTTGGATATTATTCTCTGGCACCGCCGTTTAGTTAGTTTCTTTTATGTATGCTGTAACACAAGAGCTTTCATTATTCAGATCATCCATTTTTCTCAGATGTTCCCAAAATGTAGCTGAACTGTTATTCAACCCAACTATGCAACGGCAGATATCTCGAATATCACGAATCATATTTTCATATTAATAGTTAACGTATATTCTAAATTCTGGGCTATGGTCTTACTCTTACCTGCCTCAATAATACGAGATTAGAAAACAAGAAGTTGAGAAATCATAGGAATAATCATGTTTAACTGCAGTAAAACTTAAGAAAATGTACCCTGTCGTAATTGAGATAGTCGGAGGTTCCAAGCTTCGAATACACATGTCCGTTACCAGATACTTCTTTGAACTAGATGTTATTGAAAATCTGTTACCAAATATTTTTCTTAGTGCTTGATCCATTTTGTAATAATTTTATTGATGAATTACGACTCATTTCTGTATTGTATGTAAGTATGTAAGGGAATATTCGTGGATATTTAAAGGACGCAAGGAGTCCTGTTTGGTTTTGTGCAGAACTGGAAACGGAGTGTGTGGAGGAATAACTTACAACAATTCTAAGATTTTATTTCCAATGCAGGGATTTTTGGTTTATTTCACCAAGCACTTATAATAAAATAATATTGCATATGCAATTTGTATCAGCTATACAATGAAAGGAAATATTTGAATGAAAAATTTCGGCTAATAGCCTAGTAACATTTACGTATGTGTAGACTAAGCGAAATACAGTAGGCCTATCTATTGTCTGTCCCTTCCTTACCATTGTAAATATGCAGCCCATAGGCAAACGAAGAAATAATGTTTATTTTGATTATAATCCTTATCGTTACGCGGAAATATTTGTGTGAAATTTCCGTTAATTTAATAAGTCTAGATATGTCATTATGCATTGCATAAGTTAAATATTTGCCAGTGTCTTAATATGATTATATTTCTTCGTTTGAAAAGTATCTACTAAAAAAAAAAAAAAAAAAAAAAAAAAAAAAAAAGACCACGGAAACTGCTAGTTCTAGACCTTGCTGGATACAGTTGCTAGTGATGGTTCTAATCCTAATACTGATGTGGTAGGCCTACTAATGGTTCCAAACAAATTTAAGCAATGGATCTTATTAAACTTGTGCATGTTTTAGATGCCTACTATCAAAGGCAGCCTGGAGTCAGCTTATGTAAAGATGAAAAGAGAAGAAATATTTAGAAACCCCTTTTCCTATCACTGTTGCAATGACAAGAATTATTATTAAGCAAGTCAT
>NC_090736.1:5125865-5130865 GCF_036898095.1 Palaemon carinicauda | reverse complement strand
TGATTTTGTGAATTGACGATTTTTGCTTTGCCTTGAAATTGTAACATTACACCAATCTGTGTATTTTTACAAACGAATTCAAAATATAAGATAAATCCTTCAGGTAAACATAAAGTTTTCTTTATGTAGAGCAACCCCCGCCTCTCTCTCTCTCTCTCTCTCTCTCTCTCTCTCTCTCTCTCTCTCTCTCTCTCTCTTTCTCCAAAAGTCATATTACGGTATTTGGTACGTCACAATATATTTCAAATTAGATTTTTATCTTACCATAATTTATTAATTATGTGAATGTTTTTCCCCCATACAAATCTAACAGGACTTCCGGTAATAATCTTTTGTAGACCTCTCGTCATTGTACACCAATCATTTCATGACAGTTTGTATATGATAATAATAATGGTAATAACACCAATTGCGTTGTTAACAATCAGTGGGAACATAGTTCGTAACAGTGAAAAGACGCCCCCCCCCCTCTCTCTCTCTCTCTCTCTCTCTCTCTCTCTCTCTCTCTCTCTCTCTCTCTCTCTCTCTCTCTCTCTCTCTCAGGAACGTTAGAAATGTTAGCCACCAACTATGTTATCTCTCTCCCCCCCCCCTCTCTCTCTCTCTCTCTTAGACTGGTCGTTTCTTAGCCTGCTAGTTTGACCATATCTCTGCCGTCACCAAAATCAAAGATTTTGCGCCGGGTATGTATTCACTAGTCTGTTAGTTTATTCATTTGTTTGTGAGCAACTTTACACAACAATCATTGAATCCATTTACAACAAACTTTGTCGTCATGTTGGTTATTACCCAAGGATGAATCTGTAACATTTTGGATAAAGGCTTTCAAGGGGAAACTGAAGACTTTCTTGTTCTCCGAGTACTTCGATAGTGTGGATTTGACAATAAACGAGCAATATGCGTTGTGTGGAGTGTTGAATGCTTATCAAACGAACATGATGAAATGACTGTGGAGGTCCTGTAGAGAGTAGGCTTCCCCTGCTGTTCAGGACCAGGAAAACAGTTCTTAAAGTCAAGTTAGTAAAGTGCACCAAAGTACAATTACGGAACAGTACTTTGAAAATAATTGCAATGGTGTATATTTCGATGGTTTATATTTTGTTTGTGAACATTACGCAAAAACTACTGAAGCAATTTTAACGAAAACTGGTAGACATGTGGGATATGACCCAAGTACGAATCAATTTGATTTTGAAGAAAATACATCGAAGCGCAAGAACGCAGTGAAGTTAAAAGCAAAACAACACTGCTTAGTGTTGTGAAGGTAAGCTCTAGTTCATATAGTGCTGTTATTGGTATGCCATCTCTATAACGTGATCTCAGACATTCGAAACATATACTAAATAAAAAATGGAGTAATTACTCAAAAGTGCCCATGAAATATACAATTCACAAATAGTGACACTTTTGAGTAATTACCCCATTTTTAATTTAGTATATATTTTGAATTTTTGAGATCACTTCATAAATGAGATCGTATTAAAACAAACCGTCTAAATACACACACACACACACACACACACACACACACATATATATATATATATATATATATATATATATATATATATATATATATATATATATATATATATATATATATATATAAGGTTAAGATTTTTGTAAACACATGAAATATTTTTATAGAAATTATAAAGAAAAATATTGATAAGATACTCGCTGTCATTTCCTTTTTTTTCCTCGATCTATTTTCTTATCAATAAACTTCAAAATGGTTTTTTTATTATCAAATAAAAAAAATGAAAAAAAAAATACCAAAAAAAAAAAAGTTCTGATAATGAATTACAAAACATTTCTATAGTTATCTTTTACAGATGCATAGTTTATTCTTTAAAAAAATATTTTTACTTAAAACAGGAAAATTGGCTATTTTTACAACTTTTGTTATTGATATTGAGAAATTTAGTCTCTTGGAAAAATCGAAATTTTAGACACAAGGTAAAATTCACTATAGTTATCTCTTACTGATTCATAGTCTATTCATTAAAAACTTAGAAAATATTTTATAACTAGAAAAGAAAATTGGCCATTTTTACAATTTTTGTGATTGATATTGAAAAATTTAGACACTAAAGTAGCAGACTGAATATAACTTTTACTAGCCGTTAATGATGCCCTTAAAAATACTAATTTTACCAAATGAAAAAGTTACTGTTATTCATTTATAATTTAATAAACCAATTTCCTATGAATTTGGAAAAGTTACCGTAATTCATGTAATTTTAGTCAATAATCAACCAATATTTGAATAAATTGGACCCAAACCGAACAGGATTTTGCTTTCTGTAATATATTACACAGTATATTATACAGTATAATATATATATATATATATATATATATATATATATATATATATATATATATATATATATATATATATCTGCCGAAACAGGAAAAATATTACTTTTATGGTCTAGATTTCATGGGCCCTCATGAAGAATATCAATTCTACCAAAAAACAGAGGAAAAACATTGGATTTATTTACAATTACCGGTAATTAAACGAACACTAGGAACAACAAGTTCTAACTATGGAAAATCATGCAGTGATTATTAAACAGTAAAACAAATAGTTGATGAAAAAACGAATGTCACAAATAAAATAATACAACAAAAACATATTCTAAACCAAATCAACAAAAAAATTATATATATATATATATATATATATATATATATATATATATATATATATATATATATATATATATATATGTATATATATATATATATATATATATATATATATATATATATATATATATATATATATATATATATATATATATATGTATATATATATATATATATATATATATATATATATATATATATATATATATATGTATATATATATATATATATATATATATATATATATACTGTATACATACATATATATATATATATATATATATATATATATATATATATATATATATATATATATATATATATATATAAAACATCCCCTTTCATAAAATATAAAAAATACAACTTACTGTAATTTTCTCTATTGTCTCCCAAATTTTCTGTCGTTTCCCCAAAACGTCAGCGCTATTCACGGGCCGAGTCAAGACCAGAGAACGAGGAACTACAGCGGAGTGTCCCACACACTGCACTGTCTCACGTGATACTAAACTCTGTCTCTATCTCTCTTACGCACGTTGCAGTGTTGCCGGTAATGCAGAGTAGGCCTCATACCTGACTCCTTGCCGATGACACATTGCGTCATTACGTAAGCATACATTGAATGTTTATTTTTGTAAGCCATAGATGATGTTAGCGTTTCGATTTGCTTAGTGTCTATATTTGAGATTGGATATGTATTTATGAATTTTTATTATTATTATTATTATTTTTATTATCATTATTATTATTATTACTTGCTAAGCTACAACCCTAGTTGGAAAAGCGGGATGCCATAAGCCCAAGGGCTCCATCAGGGAAAACAGCTCAGTGAGGAAAGGAAATGAGGAAAAACTACAAGGAAAGTTTTAGACCAATAATAACATTAAAATCTAATTGGGCTCCCCAAGACACTAGAAGAGTTAAAAGGCCCAGGGCTATATGGCTGAGGACTATGAAGCGTGAATTAAGAACTGATGAATGGAGAAGTTTTGGTTTAAAAGATCAAGATAGAGATGACTGGCGAAATCTAACCGAGGCGTAGGAGGAGATGATGTATGTATGTATGTATGTATGTATGCACTAGGTCACACATGTATGTATGTATGTATGCATGTATGTATGTTTGTACTACATCACACATGTATGTATGTACTAGGTCACATGTATGTTTGTATGTATGTATGTATGCACTAGGTCACACATGTATGTATGTATGTATGTACTAGGTCACATGTATGTAAGTATGTATGTACTAGGTCACACATATGTATGTATGTATGTATGTATGTATGTATTAGTGTCTGTGTATGCATACAAGACTTATATCACGAAAGTACATACATACCTGTATCCAGCGAGAGATAATCACTTGTCACATTATACAAATATTCCATCCTACGGATTTATTCCCACATTTGCAAGGGCGCAATCCATGAAATCTCTCGTTGTATTCTGGTCCCAATACGATGTTGCATATGACCAGAGAGTTGCGGTGAAACACAAGTAAAATCACTATTTGCATTCTGGTCCCATTACGATGTTGCATATGACCAGAGAGTTGCGGTGAAACACAAGTAAAATCACTATTTGCATTCTGGTCCCATTACGATGTTGCTTATGACCAGCGAGTTACGGTGAAACACAAGTAAAATCACTATTTGCATTCTGGTCCCATTACGATGTTGCATATGACCAGAGAGTTGCGGTGAAACACAAGTAAAATCACTATTTGCATTCTGGTCCCATTACGATGTTGCTTATGACCAGCGAGTTACGGTGAAACAAGTAAAATCATTATTTGCATTCTGGTCCCATTACGATGTTGCTTATGACCAGCGAGTTACGGTGAAACAGTAAAATCACTATTTACATTCTGGTCCCATTACGATGTCGCATATGACCAGAAAGTTACGGTGAAACACAAGTAAAATCATTATTTGCATTCTGGTCCCATTACGATATTGCATATGACCAGCGAGTTACGGTGAAACACAAGTAAAATTCCTATTTGCATTCTGGTCCCATTACGATGTTGCTCATGACCAGCGAGTTACGGTGAAACACAAGTAAAATCATTATTTGCATTCTGGTCCCATTACGATGTTGCTTATGACCAGCGAGTTACGGTGAAACAGTAAAATCACTATTTACATTCTGGTCCCATTACGATGTCGCATATGACCAGAAAGTTACGGTGAAACACAAGTAAAATCATTATTTGCATTCTGGTCCCATTACGATATTGCATATGACCAGCGAGTTACGGTGAAACACAAGTAAAATCACTATTTGCATTCTGGTCCCATTACGATGTTGCTCATGACCAGCAAGTTACGGTGAAACAA
>NC_090736.1:5013365-5118365 GCF_036898095.1 Palaemon carinicauda | reverse complement strand
GGCAATCGACAATGATAAAGGCACTTGTTTTCAGAATAGCGTCGAGTCTCGCAAAAACTTGATATGAAAGTGGCGATTGGTTGGGTGCACGAGATCCAGGAAGTATCACAAATGTCAGAAGTGGTAAACAGTAGCGTCCTTTCACTCTTTTTAATTTTTGCTCTAATTTCTTTTTTTTCCATAAGTACGCATTCTTCTCCGTCTAACGATGGCATGCTAATTTGCTTATCGTGTTACTTTGAGCACTTTCATTGTTGACTGAATTATAATTATCATTATTCCTTGTTAAGCCATACCAGAAACCTGGAAGAGAGGTTTGCATATCCGTAGAAAACAGTACAGTAGTAAGCTTAAGCTACAACCCTAGTTGGAAAAGCAGGATGCTATAAGCCATGGGACTCCAACAGGGAAAATAGCCCAGTGAGGAAAGGAAACAAGGAAAAATAAAATATTTCAAGAAGAGTAACAACATTAAAATAAATATCTCCTATATAAACTAAGAAAACTTTACCAAAAATAGAGGACGAGAAAAAAGATAGAACAGCGTGCCCGAATGTACCCTCAAGCAAGAGAACTCTAACCCAAGATAGTGGTAAGATCATGGTACAGAAGCTATGGCATTACCCAAGACTAGAGAATAATGGTTTGATTTTGGAGTGTCCTTCTCCTAGAAGAGCTGCTTACCACGGCTAAAGTCTCTTCTACCTATTTATAGCACAGAAAGAAATAGAAATCTGTTTGAGGCTCGAGGTGAGGATGGCAGGTTCATCCTTGGCAAGATTCTTGGACATGACGTGTCGTACAATGCTAGCGGCATTTTTAGATTTATTTCAGAAGCAGGTCTTCTGAAAGCTTTTTGACTCTTATAATGACACATTTTCTTCTATGGATTTAATTGAATATTCTTTCATTATTTATAATAAACGATATCGGCGTCAATGATCTTCGATGTCAGGATGCCAGATAACCTCAAATCAGTCAATTAATCATGATGACATCTACGTCTCGTTTTTTAGACAAGCTTAATTCATAATTGAATTCCGATATGTTGAGATATAATCTGTTCTACGGAACTTCATTGGAAGAACTTTATCACTATTGAGGCAAATTAACGGCAAGTAAAAAAAATATATATATATAATGTACGCACTCACGGTTAATCATTGTAGTTGCCTCTGCCAACGAAGTTGGAAGGAGGTTATGTTTTCACCCCTGTTTGTGTGATTGTTTGTGAACAGCAGCTTCCTAGCCACAATTTTAATCGTAGAGCAATGAAACTTGCAGGGATCAATTGTTATGCTAAAAGCTGAAACTGTTTAAATTTTTAAAGGTCAAGGTCAAAGCTCAAGGTCACGGTCAAGCAAAATGTCCAATTCTCGTAATCAACCATAAGTTTGGACATCGTTGTCACAGAGATTTCCAACTTGGTTTATATTTGAGTGTATGAAAATCCACGCCAATTAATACATGTTAAGGTCAAGGTCGAGAAATAAGCTGCCGCGGCGGAGGTCTGCCCTCTGATGAGTGTTCCTCTAGTTTTCAATGTAAACCACACTAATTATTTTATCTATTTTCATTTTAAGAGCTGCTTATTTGGTCCTATACAGCAGGGGAACTCAACTCTCTACAGATCCTCCACGGTAGTTTTATGATGTTCATTTGGGAGCATTTAACATTTCACAATGCGTATTGTTTGCTTACTCTTTGATCATAACTGTCAAAACACTCGCAAAATTAAGCTATACTTCTCCTGAATCTATCATACCGATCGCAAATATCTGTTCAATGTTCTTTAAAAATTTCATTGAGCAGCGACAGATCATCAATCAGACGGCTAACATTGAACTTCACGCCGAGATGACCCAGCTGTTAACATTCTTGATATTTTCTGGACAACCTTCAGAACAGCTTTCACTCAGTTTAATGTCTTCAATTTTCGGACTGCAATCTTATGGTCAATAATCCTATTTCCATACCTGTCTCTTGGGTGGTGTCATAGCCTCTGTCCCATGGTCTTCCACTGTTCTTGGGTTAGAGTTCTCTTGCTTGAGGGTACACTCGGGCACGCTGCTCTGTCTTGTTTCTCTTCCTCTTATTTAGTTAAAGTTTTTTATAGTTTATATAGGAAATATTTATTCTAATGTTGTTACTGTTCTTAAAAAATTTTATTTTTTCTTGTTTCCTTTCCTCACTGGGCTATTATACCTGTTGGAGCCCCTGGGCTTATAGCATCCTGCTTTTCCAACTAAGGTTGTAGCTTAATAATAATAATAATAATAATAATAATAATAATAATAATAATAATGATAATAATAATAATAATAATAGCTTCTTGCCATTTTCGCACTTTTATCGCCTCGGTGTTAACAATTGATCCTATTGACGCAAATGGCCTCGGTTACATTTCGCTAATCGTCTGTATCTTGAGCTTTAAATTCAATACTTCTCCAATCATCATCTCCTACTTCACGCTTCATGGTCCTCAGCCATGTAGGCATGGGGAACAACATTTCTTCGTTCGTAATTAGTAATTAAATGGCAGGACAGGATTAGAAATGAAACTGTAAGAGAGATTACTCAAGTGCCATATGTGGATGAGATCATGGTGATGGGCAGATGGAGATGGTTTGGTCATACTCTTCGCACTCTCCAAGAGAGATTAGTTTACCAAACTTTCAAAACTAGGCTCCACAGGGCACTAGAGGAGTTGGAAGACCGAAGCCTACATAGCTGAAGACTATGAAGCGTGAAGTATTGAAGTATTTATTTAAAAGCTCAAGATAGAGATGACTGTCGAAATCTAACTGAGGCCCTTTGCGTCAATAGGCGTAGGAGGAGATGATGATGAATTGTTTTTAAAATATTGCTCGAGACATGGCTTGTAGTTCTGAATAATTTTCAAACTGCTAAACCAGTTTACGCATAATCAAGTTTACCATTTTCCTGTATAGCATATCAGTTCCTCTGTTAGATATTCATTACAAAATCAATCTGATTAGTTCTCGTCTTCAGTATCATCAACAAGTTTATTCTGCTTTCTTTTGACTTTTCTTGCTTTAGGGGTAATTTCAAAGTCAATTTGTCATGTTTCACGGCTATCAGTTTAATGTAAAATCCCTTAACTCTACCATAAATCCATTGATTTTAAGCTTCTGATGCATTGTAAACATTGTAGAGACTGTTTGAGAAATGAACTGCCAGTTACATGAGTATTCTGGAATCGCAGTAAACGTTGTTTAGACTTTGCAGTGTAAACATATGATGTTGTAGCCAGTGATTTTAGGCTTCTGGAAGCGTTATAAACAATGTAGAGGCTGTCCGTAGAAATAACTGCCATTGATTTGAGCTTTCTCCTTTGAGAACATCGTCTATCCTTCTGTGTGATGGGTAGCATATAGGCCTAAGGCTCGTTCATTTCTTTAGTTCCTTGATCAAAATCATTATTATCTCCTCCTACGCCTATTGACGCAAAGGGTCTCGGTTAGATTTCGCCATTCATCTCTAGCTTGAGCTTTTAAATCAATACTTCTCCATTCGTCCTCTCCTACTTCACGCTTCTTAGACCTCAGCCATGTAGGTCTGGGTCTTCTAACCCTCCTAGTTCCTTTTGGAGCCCAGTTAAAAGTTTGGTGAACTAATCTCTCTTGGAGAGTGCGAAGAGCATGCACAATCCATCTCCATCTACCCCTCACCATGAACTACTCCACATATGGCACTTAAGTAATCTCTCTTATAGTTTCATTTCTAATCGGTAATTAATATTTTTCCTGATTGTCTGGTTCTACGACTTTCTTCCAAACTACGTTTTCCCTATTTATTGTATTATTCCCTCTTCTGTCACGTTCATCAAACCCTGGACGAGTTAACAATGTTTTTACTTATCCTCCGTCATTCTAACTTTATCATTATTATTATTATTATTATTATTATTATTATTATTATTATTATTATTATTATTATTATTTAAGAATATTATGTAAATCAGAAGAAATTAAGTTTAAAATAATAATTGGCAACCGGATGCGGAGCATGACGTAGCTCGTCATGAGAAAAAAATATAGGAAGAAAGTTTCATAAAATTATTTTTCTTTTTACTTGTCACCCATGATGATGAAAGAAAATCTTTTAGCGGTAAATGTTGGTGATTATTATATACATTTTTTTCGAAAGTATCTACAAACTAAATCCGTTTCGACTGTAAATTCACAAAAAAAAAAAAAAAAAAAAAGATGTTCATGATGCAGACAAAATCTTGCTTGAAGAAAATTTAGAAGTTCACATGTATGATTATACATTGTGAATCAATTTCTATGATTTTTTTTTCTAAATAAAACTATCTTTAATTGATCCCTTAATTAACTACACCAACTGATTTTTTTCATCTCATGAAATTACGCATCTTGCAACAGTCCATAGAATTGAAATGATTTCATATATAATACAGTACTTTAAGGGGGAGCCTTTGTAGTTTATGGGGACACGCCGAGAAAAATGGACAATAACTAACCCAAACTCCCCCCCCCCCCTAACCTGACCTACAAGCCGTGTCCGTACCTTCTTAATGACCTAACATGGGGGGGGGGGGGGGGGGGGCTAACGCCCCCTTGTGACACCCCAACCACTGTCGCTATCATACAAACCCAACCTAACCGAACCTAGTAGTTCCCAGGTCACAACCCCTAGCTGGGGGCAAGACCCCGTACCCCCTTCTTGGGCTGAACTTATAAATTATAAAATAACTTCATATTATGGTATATTGGATCATAGTAAAGCACATCTTCCCCATAAGGAAAAACGATTGGGCTAGTAATAAGAAAAATATCGCCCTGTCCCGATAACTATATTCACCTCCTTTAAAGGTGTTACGGGACCTCGTAGTTGTATGGGAGAGGCCAATTATCTACTGAAGATCAGTGTCGGGGAAATCCCGGATGCCAATGACGACATCAATATTAGGCAAACCTTAGTGGTTTTTTTTTTTTTTTTTTTTTTTTTTTTTTTTTTTTTTTTTTTTTCTCTAACCAAAACACTTAGTTGCGCAATTTCTATGAAATTATTATTCTTTTTCCTACCGTAAGACAAAGAAAATTTAGGAAGCTTAAACAGTAAGAAGACGATAATTGAAGAAGCTTACACAGTAAGAAGACGAAAATTTAGGAAGCTGAAACAGTAAGACGATAATTTAAGAAGCTTACACAGTAAGAAGACAATGATTTAAAAAGCTTAAACAGTAAGAAGACGAAATTTAGGAAACTGAAACCATAAGCCTAAGCAGACATAAATTCAGGAAGCTTAAACAATCTTGCGTATCTTAACAACGACAAAAAACATCATATTTAATTATGTAGGTATCCATGAAAGCTGAAATAAGAGAGACTAGCTAATGAATAATCATGGATGATAGGCTGACAATGAATGAACATACAAATAATATGGTAAGAAATTGTAACTATCATATTAGAAACATAGCATTTATTAGTAAATACTTAGATGAAAAATCTATGGCCATACTCATTAATCACCACATATTTTCAAGAATTGATTTCTGCAACTCACTGTTCTATGGCTTACCAAATTATCAGCTGAAGAAAATTCAGAGTACAAAACAGAGCCGCTAGATTAATAAAAGGACTACACAATAGGGATAGAATTACCCCTGCACTAATTAAATTACACTGGCTGCCGGTAAAAGCGAGAATTGAATACAATCTACTCTTACTAACGTTTAAGATACTGAACCAAAATGAACCAAAATATCTAAAAAAATGCCTGAACAAACTAGAACTAGAAACATATGTTAACGTAAGACACATGAGTGACAAACATAGGCTATCTGAACCAAGAACAAATAGTAAATTTGGTGAAAGGGCTCTTAGCTATTGTGCGCCTAGACATTATAATAAACTGCCAACTGAAATGAAGGACCTAACGGGAGCAATTGAATTTAAGAAGAAACTAAAGACATTATTTTTCACAAGATCATATGATTTGGAAGATGCTACAATCAAAGAATTGTTTAAGTTATAATGAAAAAGTTTCGTTAGATGATTGATATGAACCCGCCCGAGAAGTAGTTCACTCGACTTCAGTGGAGGGTTGGATTTAAACCCAAAACAAGAACAAGAAGAAGAATTAAGTGATGCAAGACGAAAGTACAAAATCACGCTAGCCCCAGAAAGACGTTCGCAGCTCTGCTTAGGTTATCCACAGTGCTCTCATTTTCAAAGAAATTACCTCACATTGAGTCATTTTGGTTGATTCAAGGAAATTTCTAGAGTAATGGTACTTTCAATGTAATTTTAAGGTAATCTTTAGATTGTAGAGTAACATTGTGTATCTAAAATGTATCTTTCAGATTTTTCACAAAATAGAGCTTTTATGGATCCTGATATTGTTTTGCGTTTTATGAGTTTTTTTTTTATTATCTAAGGTAATTATTCTAAATCTGAGGTAATTTTTGAGGTAATCCCTTGAACGTCTACGAGAGCCCTGCATATGCAGCTCATTTTGGTTCTACGCAACAAACAAGTGACGAGCATCCGTTATTGTGCGCCTCCTCTTTTTCTTCAATGACATTGCAAGGAAAATAACCGCCCGGGGCCCGGGGCAAAAATCCCAATAGCCCTTTGTCCTTCAAAATGACCTTACACACAAAGGATGCCTCCTCACGTGTTCCCCCATGCCCTGTTCCTATAGGAATGAGATGAGAGTTAGGACTCTTACAGTAGGATGACGGAGCAGGAAGGCTCTTTCTCTGTTTCGTATATTCGTTGTATCAACACCCCATATGAGGGAAACGGGCGTAAATTATTATCGGAGATCACTCATAACAGCTGCCTTTTTTTTTTTGTAGATACACTGCATATTTTGAACTGGCAGAAGTTATAGCTGAAAATGTGTTTAAATAATATTCGTGTGACTTTAAAA
This sequence comes from Palaemon carinicauda, assembly GCF_036898095.1. Lineage (NCBI taxonomy): Eukaryota > Metazoa > Arthropoda > Malacostraca > Decapoda > Palaemonidae > Palaemon > Palaemon carinicauda. The sequence continues at coordinate 5,111,438 of NC_090736.1, read as the reverse complement.
GTGCTTTTAAATCTATCAAATATATTAGGCTAATAATGACAAAACTCGTATGATCTAAGGGAAACACGTAATTTTTTTTTCCCGAAGCAACCCCGTAATCCCGTCACCCCTATCAGTGACTACACCAACAGCTGCGTAAGAGTCTCCCCCGAAAACAACCTTAGGCCATAGGGAACGGCGTCTTCAGTGACTCTTTTAAAACTTTCTCTCTGCGGTTATAACAAATGTAGGTACCTGAGCTGTAATATATAAATGCCATTGACAAAGGATTGAAATTTGCATACAAGGCAGTTTTTAATGTTGGATAGCCTGCGGTAGAGTACCTACATTGTTCATATAGGTACTCTAGTCCACGGTATAGCCATCTCCAAAGCCGGGATTTGCGTAAGGGCAGGAATGCTGTTGTTCCCAAAATATGAATGGTTTAAGTTAGTCTGGCGAAACAATTAGTAATAGATATGGAATTCGGTTTGCAATGAAATCCCCCATTCCACCCGGTGGAATGTTCCATTACCGGTTTAACCCCTGAGTCGTCTGCGTATCGTGATTGGTTACTTCTTGGGTTCCTTGATCATCCAATGATGAAATGGAGTAGTTTATCAAAAGCTTAGTAATATATTCTTACAATTAATTGTTTGTTACTGTACCTCACGAAAATTGCTCAAGTGCATTACAAATAATTTTCCAGCTATTCTTGAAAACATTATTGTCTTAAACCATGAATAAAATTACTGGGGAGAGAGAGAGAGAGAGAGAGAGAGAGAGAGAGAGAGAGAGAGAGAGAGAGAGAGAGAGAGAGAGAGAATGTTGCGGGTTCTTTACAGATCGTATCTTAAACTATAACCCCAGTTGGAAAAGCAAGATTCTATAAGGCCAAGGGCCAGGGGAAAATAGCATAGTGAGGAAAGGAAATAAACTACAATCAAAATGAAATATTTTAAGAACAGTAACAACATTAAATTAGATCTTCCATATTCAAACTATACAAGCTTGAAAAAAAAAAAAAAGGATGAGAAATAAAATAGAACATAAGAACAGTGTTTCCGAGTGAACCCTCAAGCAAGAGACCTCCAATCCAAAACGGTGGATATTTAACTAAATATTTTTTCCTAATCGATCAAGTTCTGCATTTAAATCGAAATACGAATTAAGCAGAAGAGTATTTCCCTTCAAAAATTCAACTCTGTCGATGCGTAAATAAAATGCGTATAAGCTACCAAAGAGGAAATTACTCTTAAACACATTGGTCAATGCGGGAAGTCCCATGTTGCGTAGGCGTAGACTGTAGAGGGAATGTGTGGGCTGTACCGTAACTGAAACGTGATGCTATCCAGTGATCTCCACTTCAAGAAATGAAAATATATTCTTTTGAATTTGAAAAGCGTTTCTTCATTTAATTTCCGTTTACGTTTTACTATTTATTTCAAATTATCCTTTCGCGAATTGATTCTTGTTTGTGTTTTCTCTCATTATTATTATTATTATTATTATTATTATTATTATTATTATTATTATTATTATTATTATTATTATTTGCTAAGCTACAACCCTAGTTGGAAAAGCAGAATGTTATAATTCCGGGGCTCCAACAGGGAAAATATCCCAGTGAGGAAAGGAAACAGGAAAAATAAAATATTTCAAGAATAGTAATAACATTAGAATAAATATTTCGTATATAGACTAAAGAAATTAACAAGTAGAAGAGAAATAAGATAGAATAGTGTGCCCGAGTGTACCCTCAAGCAAGAGAACTCTAACCCAAGACAGTGAAAGACCATGGTACAGGCGCTATGGCACTAGGCGAAGAGAACAATGGTTTGATTTTGGAGTGTCCTTCTCCTAGAAGAGCTGCTTACCATAGCTAGAGAGTCTCTTCTACCCTTACCAAGAGGAAAGTGGTCACTGAACAATTACAGTGCAGTAGTTAACCCCTTGAGAAGAAGAATTTTTTTGGTAATCTCAGTGTTGTCAGGTGTATGAGGACAGAGGAGAGTATGTAAAGAATAGGCCAGACTATTCTGTGTATGTGTAGGCAAAGGAAAAATGAACCGTGACGAGATTGAAGGATCCAATGTAGCACCGTCTGGCCAGTTAAAGTACCTCATAACTTAGGTCACATCATCTGTCCACCAGTCTTTAGTTTTTTCTATTATCTTTTAAATAATTGATAAATATTTTTTCCCATGATTGTTTTAAAGTAAGACTGATTTTCTAATAGGTCAACGCTAACGATGTTTTTCCTTTTTTTTTTTTTTTTGGTCAAAAAGGAAAAACATTAAAAAACTATCTTACTTTAAAACAATCCTGGAAAAACATTTATCTAAGATATACGAGAAAATGACCTTACACTCAATGCCTTTCGTGTATATGAAGAGTTTACAGAGTGAGTCAACATAGGTGGTAATGGTGTGCTATCATTATTATGCGGCAATAACGACAACTCAATCAACTGGCTGCAGTGCTGTAGCAAGAAGAAAATATTGGGAGGGGGTCACGTGTCGGGCAGGGAATGTAGGGTGACGTCAACAGAGTCCACCTCCGTTATCACAAAGGAGAAACAATACGTAAAAGATAGAAGTTAATTGTTGAACGTTTTCGAGGAGATAATGAAAATTACAAGGTGAAACATGCTAAAATTCCAGTATTGATCGTGAAGTCAAAAGAAAAGCCAGGGATGACTGGGAAAAGTATATTATAAAGGTAAACAGATGAGGCTGACAAAGCTATGAAGTCAGGGAGTGGCTATGGTTTACATTATTATTCATTGAATTATTCATGAAATCTCTACTGGGGCAAAATAGAAGAAGCATATACCCATCAAAAAGAGAGATGGATCTGTTATAAAAACAGAAGATGAAGAAAGGCAACGTTGGATGGAACACTTTAGTGAGGTCATGAATAGGAGATATGAAGGGAATAATTTAATTGATATACTTGAAGCTGGTGAAAACCTTGACGTGCCCATGAATGAATTCAGTGCGTTTGAAGTCGAAGCTATCATTAAAAAACTCATGTGATGGAAAGCCCTTGGATACGATGGATTAACTGCTGAGATGACACTGGCTGAAAATGAAGTGACCCCCAGAATATTTACAAGATTGTTTTGTAGACTGTGATATGAAGAAGCAGAACCCGGTGAATGGTAATTAGGAGTGTTGGTGAAAATGACTAAAAAGGAGACCTGTCTGGTTGCAGCAATTACAGAGGCATCACACTTACATCAGTTGGCATGAAAATATATAGTATGCTTATTCTAAGGAGACTAGAGAGAAAGATTGATGAAAAGCTGAGAGATGAACAAGTAGGATTTAGAAAGGGTAGTTGTACTGACAAAATTTTCATTTCCAGACATGTTCAATAATGTGTAGAATATAGAAATCCACTTTTGATGGCACTTGTAGACTGAAAAAGCCTTTGATAGTATGCACCGTCCAATTTTGTGGAGAGTCTTGCGTTATGGTATTCTTCTTAAATATGTAAATTTGATTAAATCTGTTCATGAGCATAGCAAATGCAAAGTTAATGTTAATGGAGTCCTATCAAATGAATTTCCGGCGAACAGGGAGTACTCCAAGGGAATGTGTTGTCACCTATGTTGTTCATCCTCCTCGTAGGTTTTGTAATGCATAGAACAGTTAGAGATGGTGGAGAATGATTGGACTGGATTGGTGATAGGAAATTAGCTGACCTAGAGTATGCTGATGATGCTGTCCTTGTTAGCAGAACACCACAGGATTTGCAATGCTTGCTTACCAGAATGCATGAAATATCACACGAGGTTGGGCAGAAGATAAATAGAAGAAAGACAGATGTTAAGAATGGAATAGCAATAGAAGATGAAATATCATTAGAAGGAGAAAGGATTAATGAGGTAGAATCATTTAAATATTTAGGAATTATAATCTCTAATAGTGTCTTTAGAATTGGAGTCTAATGAAAGATTGAAAAAGCAAATCATACAATGGCTACGTTAAGTAAAATCTGGAAATCAAATTATCTGAAATTACAGGGATTGGGTCATTCATATGAAGAGAATAAGAAGTTTTGGAAAGAAGTGAAGAGAGTAAGGAAGGCTGGCTCAAGAATTGAAGAGACAGTGAAAGATGGAAATGGAAGGTTGTTTAAAGGAGAGGAGGCAAGGAAAAGATGGCCGGAATATTTTGAAAGTTTACTGAATGTTGAGGATAATAGGGAGGCAGATATAATTGCTGTTGCAGGTGTTGAGGTGCCAGTGATGGGAGATGAGAATGAGAGAGCGATTACAATAGATGAAGTGAGGATAGCACTAGATGAAACGAGAGTAGGAAAAGCGTCTGGTATGGATGGTGTGAGAGCTGAGATGTTGAAGGAAGAGGTTATGACTGTACTTGAATGGTTGGTGAGATTGTTTAATATGTGTTTTGTGTTGTCAAGGGTACCAGTAGATTGGGTTTGTGCATGTATTGTACCACTATATAAGGGTAAGGGAGATGTGCATGAGTGTTGTAATTCAAGAGGTATTAGTTTGTTAAGCATAGTTGGAAAAGTGTATGGTAGGGTAATGATTAATAGGATTAAGGATAAAACAGAGAATGCAATTTTAGAAGTACAGGGTGGTTTTAGAAGCGGTAGGGGTTGCATGAATCAGATTTTTACATTAAGGCAGATATGCGAGAAATATCTAGCAAAAGGTAAGGAGGTGTATGTTGCATTTATGGATCTGGAGAAAGCTTATGATAGAGTTGATAGGGAAGCAATGTGGAATGTGATGAGCTTATATGGAGTTAGTGGAAGGTTGTTGCAAGCAGTGAAAAGTTTCTACAAAGGTAGTAAAGCATGTGTTAGGATAGGAAATGAAGTGAGTGATTGGTTTCCGGTGAGAGTGGGGCTGAGACAGGGATGTGTGATGTCGCCGTGGTTGTTTAACTTGTATGTTGATGGAGTGGTGAGAGAAGTGAATGCTCGAGTGCTTGGACGAGGATTAAAACTGGTAGACGAGAATGACCATGAATGGGAGGTAAATCAGTTGTTGTTTGCGGATGATACTGTACTGGTTGCAGACACAGAAGAGAAGCTTGGCCGATTAGTGACAGAATTTGGAAGAGTGTGTGAGAGAAGGAAGTTGAGAGTTAATGTGGTGAAGTACTTTAATTTGGTTTGAGCTTTCGCAGTACAGGTGTTTTTCTTCAAATAAATCCTTGAACTCTTTTTTGGATCGGATTAATTGTTGATGACTTAGATCGTTTTTTGGAATTTTCCCTTGACTAATTCAAAATGGCTGACCTTTCACAAGTTCCCAAGTTCAGAAAATGTAATGCTAGGGACTGTCATAGGCGTCTTCCAAAGGCTTCTCTCGACCCTCACACTGTTTGTTCCAATTGTCGGGGTAAAACCTGTCAATTGGAAGATCGGTGTGAGGAATGCGTGGGCCTTTCGGAATTCGATTTTATCGAATTTGAGAAATATACACGCAGACTAGAGAGAGATAGGGTAAGGAGAAGTTCTTCTAGGTCGGTAGATTTTTCCTCTCCACATGCCCCTGAACCTAATCCTTCCCCTGTAGTGGTTGTTCCTAACCCCCCTCCTAGCACTCAGGAACCGTCGATGCAAGACATGATGCGTGCTATCCATGCCTTGGGGGAGAGAGTTGAGGCCCTAGCAAGTGACCGGAATCAACTCATGGCGGACGTAAAGGAACTAAAGTGCCAAAGTGCCGCGGCGGAAAGTGTTAAAGTGCCTAGTGTTTCTCAAAGTGTTGTGAACAGTGTTGCGCTTGAGGGTTCGTCTGTTCGTGCCTGTCGTCCTCCTAGTCCGGGACCTCTTGCAAGCTCCCAAGCCCAGGGGAGAAGCAATGTCGTACGACTCATGGGTTCGAGAGGCCTTGATCAGCGAACAGACGTTCCCTCTTTGGTATCAGGCGTACCTCCCCAAGATCGCCCCTACCAACGTAAGACGAGAGAGCCCATTTTTACCTCGTCGTCCGAAGGTGTTTCTCGTAAGAAACCTTGGACCAAGGTCTCCAGACCTTTGAAACGTAAGTCGGTCCCTTCAGGACAAGTCCAACGTCCCGGTTGTAGCCACTGGGACAGTTCGGACTCGTTGCCGTCATCTGATGACTGCTCGCAGCCTAAGAGAGGCAAAGTTGTGCCGCATCAGTCGCTCACCCCGTCTGTCGCCGCACCTGCTTCCGTAGACCCTAAATGGGTGTTACTGCAGGACATGCAGTCCAAGCTTGCGTCCTTGATGGAGGACTTCAATGCGGAGAAGGTTGCTGCTGAACCTTCTGGCCAACAACCATCCAAGCGGTCTGTTGTGCGTCCTGTTGACGTTGAGGTAGCTTTCTCGCGTCAACCAGTTGGGGTAGTACCTCCACCGATGCGACCCAGTGTGGGTTTCCAGCCGCACGTTGACGTTAGACAACGCACGGAGGTGGTTGTTGACGTTCAGGACGTTCATCAACCATCAGAGGTGACTTGTTTTGACGCGGTGCGTCAACCTCCGCAACCCAGTATGGTGTTGACTGCACATCCCAGACGGTCTAAACAGTCTCGGGTGGACGCTGTGCGTCCTCGCGCACCCATGGTTGTTGACAGTTCCCAGACTGTGCAGCAGTTCCATGACGCTGCGTCCGGCTCCGTCACGCATGCACCAGTGCGACCGGACTCGGCGAGTCAAACGTTGCCCACTCCTTTGCCGTTTTCTCATCAGTTATCGGATGAGGAACTGTCAGATGAGGACGTTGCTGAACCACAAGAGGATCAACCTTCAGAACTTGATGAGCCTAAGGCAGCTCAACCATCCTTGGACTTTAGAAAAGTCATGGCTGTGTTTAAGGAGTTGTTCCCTGACCACTTTGTTTCTGTGGCTCCTCGTTCGCCGCCGTCGGAGTTTGTATTAGGCGTTCCTGCTACCGTGCCTGCCTTTACTAAACTCGTTCTCTCTCGCTCATCCAAGAGAGCTTTGTGACTGTTGGGCGATTGGTTAGAGACCAAGAAGAGTTTAGGGAAGACAGCATTTGCCTTCCCCCCATCTAAACTCTCGTCTAGATCGAGCGTCTGGTATGCCACGGGAGAAGTTCTCGGCTTGGGAGTTCCTGCCTCTGCCCAGGGCGACTTCTCAAGTCTTGTAGACTCTCCCCGCCGCCTTGCCATGAGACGCTCGAAGATTTGTTGGTCACCATCGGACCTGGACCACCTTCTTAAAGGTATATTTAGGGCTTTCGAAGTCTTTAACTTCCTAGACTGGTGTTTAGGAGCCCTGAGTAGGAAAATCTCTTCTGCGGATAAGGATGTTTCCTTGCTCATTATGTCCTGCATGGACAAGGCCGTCCGTGATGGGTCCAACGAACTTGCCGCTTCATTCACGTCCGGAGTCCTGAAGAAACGAGAGTCTCTATGTTCTTTCCTGTCTGCTGGAGTGACGCCATGCCAAAGATCTGAGCTACTCTTTGCGCCCTTATCCAAGTGCCTGTTTCCTGAAGTCTTGGTTAAGGAAATTGCCTTGTCTTTAGTACAGAAGGACACCCACGATCTAGTTGCGTCCTCGGCTCGCAAAGCTCCCCCTTTGCCTACATTGTCTGCTAGACCGAGGATAGACACTCCAGCGTCTCGGTTTATACCGCCCTTTCGTGGCAGAGCCTCCAGCAGGGGAGGTGCTCGTGCGGAAGGGAAGCGAGGGAAGAGGAAAGGATCCAAGTCCTCTAAGGGCAGAGTCTGACTGCCCGCAACTTCAGACAGCAGTAGGAGTTAGACTCAAGAACTTCTGGCAAGCCTGGGAGAAGAGAGGCGCAGATCAACAATCTATGAGGTTGCTCAGAGAGGGGTACAAAATCCCTTTTGTACGCAAACCCCCTCTAGCGACGTCCCCCATCGATCTCTCTCCCAGGTACAGAGAGGAAGAAAAGAGACAAGCCCTGAAACTGGAAGTGTCTCTTTTGCTAGAGAAGGGAGCGGTGGTCAAAGTCTCGGACCTTCAATCACCGGGGTTTTACAACCGTCTCTTCCTAGTATCAAAGAAGACAGGAGGTTGGAGACCGGTGCTAGACGTCAGTGCTCTGAATGTCTTTGTCACAAAGACGAAGTTTTCCATGGAGACCACAAAGTCAGTCTTAGCAGCGGTCAGAAAGGAAGACTGGATGGTCTCTCTAGACCTAAGGGACGCCTACTTCCACATCCCCATTCACTCAGACTCCCAACACTTTCTGAGATTCGTCTTCGAAGATGTGGTTTACCAGTTTCGGGCCCTGTGCTTTGGCCTAAGCACAGCTCCTCTCGTATTTACGAGGCTGATGAGGAATGTGGCGAAATTCCTCTACTTATCGGGCATCCGAGCCTCCCTTTATTTGGACGACTGGCTTCTCAGAGCCTCTTCCAGTCGTCGCTGTCTGAAGGATCTCAATTGGACTCTAGATCTGACCAAGGAATTGGGACTCCTAGTCAATTTGGAAAAGTTGCAGCTGGTCCCATCCCAAACTATTCTGTATTTAGGGATGGAGATTCACAGTCAAGCTTTTCGGGCTTTTCCGTCGGCCCCCAGAATAGATCAAGCCCTGCTCTCCATCCAGAAGATGCTGAAGAAAGAACGCTGCTCAGTCAGGCTGTGGATGAGTCTGGTAGGGACGCTGTCATCCCTGGAGCAATTTGTATCACTAGGAAGACTACACCTCCATCCCCTTCAATTCCATCTGGCTTTTCACTGGAAAAAGGACAAGACGCTAGAGGCGGTCTCGATCCCGATTTTCGAAAAGATAAAGTCTTGTCTGACTTGGTGGAAGGACATCAGCCTAAGAGAGGGTCTTCCCCTGGCAGTTCAGATACCCAACCACGTTCTCTTCTCGGACGCATCGGACTTGGGCTGGGCGGTCGGGAATGCTCAGGTCTGTGGAACTCGAGTCAGAGGAGCATGCATATCAACTGCAAGGAGCTTTTGGCGGTTCTTTCTGATGCGTAAACTTAATTAAATACAAGTATAAACAGGGCATTAAATACGTATTATAAATACTAAACTCTTTCTTATCTTGACAGCACAAATGAAATCTTACAAGATCCAACATGTAACTAAGCGCTCCCGAAACACGAGTCAACCTTTTACTTCTGCTTGGAGGATATCGAGTAAGGTTATGAGATGTATGAGAAGGGAAGGTGGTGCAAGGTTGAATGTCATGTTGAATGGAGAGTTACTTGAGGTCTGTTGTTGCAGCAAATGGTGGAGTGGAAGCAGATGTACGTCAGAGAGTGAATGAAGGTTGCAAAGTGTTGGGGGCAGTTAAGGGAGTAGTAAAAAATAGGGGGTTGGGCATGAATGTTAAGAGAATTCTATATGCGAAAGTGATTGTACCAACTGTGGTGTATGGATCGGAGTTGTGGGGAATGAAAGTGATGGAGAGACAGAAATTGAATGTGTTTGAGATGAAGTGTCTAAGGAGTATGGCTGGTGTATCTCGAGTAGATAGGGTTAGGAACGAAGTGGTGAGAGTGAGAACGGGTGTAAGAAATGAGTTAGCAGCTAGCGTGGATATGAATGTGTTGAGGTGGTTTGGCTATGTTGAGAGAATGGAAAATGGCTGTCTGCTAAAGAAGGTGATGAATGCAAGAGTTGATGGGAGAAGTACAAGAGGAAGGCCAAGGTTTGGGTGGATGGATGGAGTGAAGGAAGCTCTGGGTGATAGGAGGATAGATGTGAGAGAGGCAAGAGAGCGTGCTAGAAATAGGAATGAATGGCGAGCGATTGTGACGCAGTTCCGGTAGGCCCTGTTGCTTCCTCCGATGCCTTAGATGACCGCAGAGGTAGCAGCAGTAGGGGATTCAGCATTATGAAGCTTCATCTGTGGTGGATAACAGGGTAGGGTGGGCTGTGGCACCCTAGCAATACCAGCTGAACTCAGTTGAGTCCCTTGTTAGGCTGGGAGGAACAGAGAGTAGAGGTCCCCTTTTTTGTTTTTGTTTCATTGTTGATGTCGGCTACCCCCAAAAATTGGGGGAAGTGCCTTGGTATATGTATGTATGACATAAAAATCAGACAATCTGTAAGTTTAGTGAGATCAGTGTTACTCTATGGACATAAGTCATAGTATGACAATGAAATAATCTCTGACAGATTTAGTGGATTTGAGAACAAAGCCCCCAGAATGATATTGGGAGTTAAATGGCAGGACAAGATTGGAAATGAAACTATAAGAGAGATTGCTCAGGCACCATATGTGGATTAGATCATGGTGAGGGGTAGATGTAGATGGTTTGGGCATGATCTTCACACTCGAGAGGTTAGCTCACCAAACATTCAACTAGGCTCCACCAGGTACGAGAAGAGTTGGAATACCCAGGCCCACACGGCTGAGGACTATGAAGTGTGAAGCAGGAGATGATGAATGGAGAAGTGTTGAATTAAAAGCTCAAGATAAAGACGACTGGCAAAATCGAACCGAGGCCCTTAGCGTCAATAGGCGTAGGAGGAAATGATGATGATGCTTTAAGATGTGAAGGAATCGAGGAAGTATAGTGTGTAAGCTATGAAGAGCAGAGATAGAATACCTCAATTATTTCTTCCTTCACAGTCAAGACCTTAGCGAAGAGAATAACAGAATAAAATAATTGCAACAGTCATATGAAGAAGAAAAGAAGAAAATAATGGGAAATATTATTTTTAAGGTAAATTGAATATAAAAAAGAAAAGAATATATAAGTAATAAATGAAAAAGAAAAGAAAATCAAAGCAATAGAATGCAGAAGAAAATTAGGCAGTACTAGTTATGAAAACAAGGTAGAATATGATAGGATTGAAAGAAAATTATAGAAACAAAGGATAATGAAAGGCTTTGTGTGTTGTGTAAGGAGGCAGAGGATACTACTGGGCATGCGTTTAGCTGTGACGAGTTAAGAAAATTTAGAAATGATGACATAGAAATGGTGAATCTAGAAACACCAACTGAAGAGGTTGTCCGGTATATTATAAAGGTGGAAATTTTTTAGTCAATGAAAAAAAAATACTAAGATGACAATATTTCATAGTTTGCTTTCCAGGTGTTTAAAACTATACCAAAACTATAAATAACGAAGTAAATATGCGAATGACTGATTGAACAAATATCGAGAGTAGGCTAATGGGTTTACCGGGGGAACACTTTTAAGGTGTTGGACATCAGGAGATGAAACGACAAATAAAATCGTAATAATACGAATACTCAATGCTAAGGAAATATTTCCTTTTGCCTTGGGAACGGTGTAGCCAGCTAGACTCGTACCTTTCAGCATTGAGTAATCGTCACCAGGGAAGGGGGCTCACTTGGAAGTGAGCGACTTGCCCAAATAATTTGATTGATTAGGGCTTTTTTGGCTTCTTGAAATCTTAGGTTATTGAAACCGAACCAGATAATCTGAGTAAACAATGTGTAGGTAGTAACTAATGATAATGAATTTTCTGCAGATTATAGCGCTTTTCACTTTCAATGCGTCTTCTAGTAGTGTGCCCACAATCTCAGATTCTCATTGTTGTGGAGAGAGCAACAAGGAACGTTATCTGAACCCTGCGGCCTGCGCCCAGTGTTGCCATTTTAGCGGTTTTCCCGCTAGATCTGGATCTTTTTGCTTCAATCTAGCGGGAAGAAAATGAGTTTAGCGGCTAGCGGGAAATTTTAGCTTTGTATGAAAAATTTTAGCGGTTTTCTGGATTTTTTCGTAAAACATGTTATCATTACTTGTTATTCCTATCTAATTCACAAAAATAGAATTGCAGTGCAATTTTCGAAACTTGATGCTTGTATTTCCAAGTACCAGTTGCTACAAGTTACCCATTAACATACCATATACAGGTATCACTCATGATTCCTACTGAAGTTGGTTTTATCCCCGCCAACCATCGCTGATCGATTTTTAGTGTAACGGACCCACGCAAACCTGCCTTTATAGATTAAGGTTAACTATAACGGCTACTATAAGCTACAGGTATATTGAATCTGAATTCAAAAGGCCGAAGACTCGATATACATAGAAATTTCGAAAGGAGTGGATTCAAGATGAAGATTTAAAACATTGGCTAACTGGAAAAAGAAAAGTGGTGAAAGTGTGCCTGATTGTAAATTTTATCCGTGCGTTCTTGTGTCTTAAGTTATGTGACTTGAAAGCGCACGGAAAAAAAAATGGAAAAACAGGGCAAATGCCGCTTTATACAGTGCAAGACAGTTTATAATACCATCTCAGCCTTTAAGAAAATCAAGTGAAGTTCAGATTGCAGCAGAGCATACTTCTGTCATCTTGCGATCACTTGAATGATTTATGCAAGGAATGCTTCACTGATAGCAAAATGCCATCAATTACATCGATTAAGAGATCGAAGACTAGTACTATCTTAAAGAAAGTTCTGTATCCTCATTCAAATACAGAGGTTGAAAGAATTTTTAGCTAGATGAATCTTGTAAAAAATAAGATAAGAAATAGAATGCAAACGAAAATGATGAATGCAATTCTTGGGATCTGTTCGGGGCTAAAAAGACAAGCAAAAACCTGCTTTAATTATGAAATACCACCTGATGTTTTGATTATGATTGGAACAAAACAGACATACATCACTTCCACTGAGGGAACATCGCAAGCAGCTGTAGTAGTTCACGAAGAGGGTGAGGGGTAATAATAAAGGTAAACATTGAATTTATCTGTCTGTACATAAGGTATCGAGTTCCATATGAAATTTATTCTCATCTTTTTTAACATGAAAAGGCTAAGTTCATGTGCATTATATATGTGTGTGCTTTTATATATATATATATATATATATATATATATATATATATATATATATATATATATATATATATATATATATATATATATATATATATATATAGGTGTAGATACAGCTGTATGAACTATATACACACACACACACACACACACACACACACACACACACACACGGTACATACAGCTTAGTGTTGATTTTTTTAAGCTCTGTAAAATATCTTGTAAATCTAGCGGGTCCAAGCCCAAATCTAGCGGTTTTTAGGGTTCTGTCTAGCGGGAACTGAAAATTTTTGATGGCAACACTGCCTGCGCCCTGGACGTGAAACTTTTCAAAATGTGTCAATAGTCAATTTCTCAAATTGTTGATTTTAGAAATTTCAGGCTCCTGAAATACGTTGTTACAGCACTGCAAGCATCAAGTGGAACTTACTTCAAAGCTTCTCATCATAAACCAACAGGCAATTATCTGTTTAATGGCATGTTCTTGATATTAACGCAATAAGCTATGATAGGTTACTGTAGCTTACCATAGATGCAGCCATATCGAGCTTTCAGGATACGTTTATTCATCCTCAATTGAAAAGCTTGAGCAGTTTTCTATTTTAAGACAGATTAAGCTTATAGTACCTCCCTTAACTTTTATAAAGATGAGTGATGTAAAAGTTTCATTCCAGCTGTGACCAGATTGTGGATTTTTTTTTTCCAACTTTGGAAGCTCAAACATACAGCAGTTGTTTTTATATTGCAAAAGCTGGTAAATTTTTAGGAAGAGGAACCAGCCCAAAATGACATGAAGATATGTCTAGGTGATTTTGATGTGTTTTGCACGAATATCACCTTCATTTTCCTCGGCAATGAACGGTTTTAGACTTTACTCTATAACAAAGCTAACCTAACCTAATACAACTACCTAACCTAACCTAACCTAGAGCCCTGTACCCCTACCTAGGCCTAGTGGGGAGGGCTCTGCCCCCTCTGCGACTCCCCCCTTAAGGCCACAGTGATTTTCGGGGCACTACCGAACCTAAGACAGTAAAATATCACCAAATTCTAGTTACAACCTAAACCTAAGTTTATATTTACCTTAAAAAGAAGACCCTAGTTGGTCGATATCGCTGTCCGAAGATGAATTATCGGTTTTGGCCCGTGGTCATTGTCGGTCACTATGGGGTACATATAATTTCCCAGCTTCAATAAAAAAGTTGTGATGCAACTGACCTTGTTCTTTATTGAAATTGCCTATAAACAAATATCTCGCTAAATATTGTTCGAGATACAGTGAATCCTCGCTACTTCGCGGTTCGACCATCGCGGATTCACCACTTCGCGGATTTTTTCCATAACCCATATATATACAGTAATATATATATATATATATGTATGCATGTATTTATGTATATATGTATGTATGTATATATGTAGGTATCTATATGTGTATACAGTACATATATATATATATATATATATATATATATATATATATATATATGTATATATATATATATATATATATATATATATATATATATATATATATATATATATATATATATACACACATTATATATATATATATATATATATATATATATATATATATATATATATATATATATATATATATATATATATATATATATATATAAAGTAGGAAGATGTGATGTAGTTCTAAGGGAAAAGTATGGGAAATATGTCTGGGTAATAAGCAAAGCTCTACCTCCAGTTTGTTTCTTCATTATGATCAGAGATAAATGTAAACAAAACATTGGTTGCCATTTTTTATCGTGCTTTTTAGCATGTTTAGGAAACGCATGATATAAAATCGCCTTTAATATTTGTGCCTGTTTTAGTTTAGGGTACTGTAGTACATGCATTAAGTGTTCTGTACATTAAAGGGTAGTTTGTTAACAGTACTACGTACAAGGGAAGGTTTTAAAAGTCTGAATATACATGTTGAATAAATAGGTAAATATGGTGTCACTACTTCGCGGATTTTCACCTATCGCGGCCGCGTCTGGAACCTATCTACCGCGATAAACGAGGGTTCACTGTATTGTTTTCGGTTACCAGGGCGTCTCGACCACACTTTTATATCACGCCAAAGGCATTCAATATTTCGCATGTGCACACTTCTATCGTCTCCGTCAACAAATTGTTCACTGTGATTGATCACTTTGTGCGTATATCCTTCTTCAGTAAGTGTGCGATATGCTGCCCACCCATCACTAATCACAAACAACCACACTTGGGTAAGTTGTCGACCACGCTTGTATTTGCGATGTACGAAGAGCATTTCATCGATTTCCTCAATGACGTCACGACCACCAATTTGTGGTTGGTTGGAAAACCATTTTTCTGTGACTTCGGAACAAAACGATCGCCAATCTACGCTTGTTCTACTTGACCACTTTAGGCACCGTATAATAGTGGTATGATCAAAAGATTTTTTTAACCAATGGTTTACAAACAAAGCAACTGCCCAGGGTTTCACATGAACACTGTCTAAAAATGTCCCCTTAAAAAGGCTAACTGAATACGCACACTTTCTACTTCCCTTCTGCTTATTAATCTTCCTTCGACGGCCACACGAAAATTTATGCCTATTTCACTTTTATGTACAAGTTATATCACAGTGAGGACAAATTACTGCTGTAGGTAAAACACCATGTGCCTGCAAAAATGTGTTGAATTCGGAATCTTGTGAGTGATGTCTTATAAATTCAAAATAGTCTATATCACAACCACGACAAGTTATCTGAATGACGGCCATGCTTAGTACTGCCTGAAGTGCCACAGTGGCAGGAATATTTAAATATAATTGGCTTTCGTTTGTTTAAAATGAGCCAATTATTTCAAAGTATCATGTCACATGGGGCAATCAAACGAAGTGTATAGGTGGAACAAAAAGAGCTATGAAGTAATTTTTTGGCGGGAATCCAAGGGTGAACATATCTCTTTAATAGCCACTCACCTTAGTAAAAAACAGAGTCCTCATTTTTTGTAAACGTAAAAAATATCGATTACTTATGTTCTATTCATCTCCGGGCATAACTAATGGTATATTCCTAATCAGAAAAGTGCGATTTATATGTTTCTGAAGTATTTATAGGTTGCAAAGCTGGTTCCTCTTTCTAAAATGATACCCAAAGGCTGACATTGAGCGTTTTCATAGTTTTTACACGACAAATCTACTTTATCTCCGTTAATAATCTTGGTATTATTGTAGTTTATTACTGGGTAATGTAATCTGGGGAAAAAACTACTTTTTTTTCTATAGGAAAAGAGCTTTTCCTTCAGTAAATATTGTGCTTTCAACGAATTTGACCTTTATTTCTATTGCAAGTGAACAGTTTTCAAGCCTATTCCCAATGGACAGTGGTGTTTTGGGTGGAAAAAAGGAGAGAAAAAAAAAAAGTTATAATATTGAGTGAAATAAGATCAAATTAATTTCAATCGTTATTAACAGTAGGAAAAACAGTTTGCCCGTAAATTTTTCCTGAGTAAAAATATAAATTTTGCGATACAAAACCTAACACACCCCACCTAACCTAACCAAGTAGTTCCCAGGTCACAGACCTAGCCGTGGGACAAGCCCTTGGACCCCCCTTTCCAGATCACAAAACTTAAAAGTAAATCGCAAATAATGTCGTACCTTATTATAGAAAGGTCCTCTTTGTCTTTGCGATTTTCACTGAATAGTTAGAGTAAAAAATGTGTTTGTCTTCCCAATAAGATGTAAAGTTTATGGAATGACACAATTGGCTTGTAAAAATATGTTCACTACGTTAGTTGTATCATTGTAATCACCATGAAACTCCTCTATAACTTTCCCATAAATGTAGCCATTACATTTAGGGTACAAGACTCTCCGTAACGACGCAGCCAAAGAGTGGAAAGCCAACAAAAGGGACTAAAAGGACCCCAAAAATGAACAAACAGGAGGAATCCTATGTGTAGAAGGAAAATTGGGGAATGGCTAATGCGCAAAAAGATTAAAGTGGTTAATACATAACAAGGTATGTACACACGAACGAGCAAGAGCAAATGCGCAGAAAGCCTAAAATGGTTAATACACAACAAGGTATGTACACACAAACGACCAGGAGCGAATACTTGCGAGTCGTAAAATGTCAATAAACAAATGAGAAATTTCTCAAGAGCATAAGAAGCTGATGTTTTGTGTAATTTTCCTTGGATTTATTAATGTAAAGAGATGAAACGAATAGTTTTACCATTATTTATTGATTCCCTAGTAAATTTTCCTTACTCAAAATCTCCGGTTCCCACTAGGTAGCCCCCATTACCGTAGGATATATTAAGGTACTGTATATCTTATTAACTATTTATTTGCGACAGAAATAAAGGTAATTTTCGAAGAAAACGTGAGTTTGTTCCAGCACTATATACAAATTTTACGCTCTTTACACAGGAGTTCTGTATTATTTCAACGATAGCTGAAACTAGCCGTTAAAGCTTTTGTAAGGTGTAACTATCCTCCGCAAGTTAATGGGGGTGCATTAGACCAGGATCCTGCTCACAGCACCACTAGTAAACAACTGTCCCATTTTATTTCAGCTCAGTACAGTACAGTAAAGACGTTGTCTTATTCCTCCGTTAAACCCAAATAAAAATTTCCCAAATTTACGGGCCTAAAAAGCTAAGAATTTACTTTTGAT
Organism: Palaemon carinicauda; assembly: GCF_036898095.1. Classification (NCBI taxonomy): domain Eukaryota; kingdom Metazoa; phylum Arthropoda; class Malacostraca; order Decapoda; family Palaemonidae; genus Palaemon; species Palaemon carinicauda. Next base: position 5,094,049 of record NC_090736.1, on the reverse strand, counting down.
CTTTTTCTCTTTCAGGTGTAACTACCTTTAGGGATTGTAATCATGCTGATTTGTCTTGGCAATAAAGGGCACCATTGTGATATCTTCATGTAGGCTGAGGAGACCGATCCTCATGGTCTCTGCCCTGTGTGTAGGGGTCACTTTTGCATACAGGAGTTTCCATGCCAAGTGTGTCGGGGGGGGGGGGGGGGTGGTTGCCCTCCCAGTGGTCAAGGTTCAACAGGCAGTGAAAAAAGAAGGCTAAGACAGATTCTTCTCTTTTGAGGTCAGCCTCGAAAAGGAAAAAGCCTCGCCATCAATTTCCGCCGGTTCGACCTTTCCTTCCAAGGGGGAGCTTTCTTTTCCAGCTCCCTTTCACCGATCTTCTCGCCAGTGAGGAGATTTGGTGATAAGAGCAAAAGGGGTTGATCGTCCATCCTGCCCATGGGAGAGACGGCCTTCTCCTTAGTGGTCTACCCCCTGGAAAATCCACCGAAGGGTGCTGGATTCTTCCATACCCTGCTCCAGTTCATCGGAACACAGCTTTTCGTGGCTGGATAATGATGGTGGGAGGCAATTACCTGCAATTCCTCCCCCTCATCGTCATGTCCTACTCTACTTGCTATGTTAGGCCAAACTCTCATGAGTTTGCACCTAATGTTTTTTCCTTTTGCAAGGTAGAACCTGCTTTGCTGCCTGCTCTCAAGCACTTAGCAACTGCCTTTTCTTCCTCACCATTGTGGGAAAGGAAGACCGCACTTTTCTCCTGTTGAGGATAAGGTGCGCGATCTATCTTTGACGCACTAGCGAGTGAGCACGCTAACTAGAATCTGGCAGATGAGTCTTGTGGAGCGGTGCGCACCCTACCACCTAGCAAGGTGGGAGGGCGAGCTCGTCTGCCTAAGGAAGGTACACGTTTCCTATTCTGTGTCCAGTGGTCTCTTAGACTAGTTTTTCCATCAAGACTTGCGCACGCAGGTGGACACCTTATCTGCTTGAGCTGAGAAGGGTACACGCAAGAGCGCTCCTTATTAGACCTCGCTTCATCAATGCGGTTCTAGCATGGTCTGCTTTATGAGAGGAACAGCAGGTTCCTTCTCAAAATTATGTTGTTTTTCCTTCTCATCTGATTGCTCGGACAGGTATATGGATGGCATCTAATTCCTTAGTGAAGCTGAGAACAGTAAAGGACACAAAGTGACATCCTCTCATACCCTCCCTTTCCTGGGCACTCCACCTAACCCAAGGAAACATGTTCGTGGGACTCAATTGGGAACATATGGTAGTTCTCGAGAGACCCCCTGGTTCCTAGAAATTGTGCTTTCCTCTCTGAGAGCCTCCCTCTTGGCAGTTGAACTCCTTAACATAGAGAGAGGCGCGAAGTACGCCATGCAAGCTGCTTTATGGCTTGACCTATGGTTAGGGTCCTTGGGCTTCTTGTTGCGGTCCTATGATCTTTCAAAGGTGTCTGCTAGGAAGTCTTTGGACTCTTTCCTTTTGTTCGGAATCCAAACTCTTGAGTTTTTGTCGCACCACATTATCAACTTGAGAGTGAATGCTATACTCAAGAGAAGGGATACTGTCATTGGGAAATTCCATAAACAAGTGCCAAAGGTGGAAGTCTTACATTTGAGGAATTCCACCCTTGAGGGTTCATCTCTCTTCGTTCCTGAGGAGATTGAGAGGGCTGCTGAGCAATGGAAGAAATAGTCGAACAATTCTCTCCTTCATAGGGCCATGACATTAAGGTCCTATGGAAGTCCATCCCAGTCTTCACATGGTCAGCAGGCTACTTCTAATCCCTCAACTTTCAGGTCTTCAGGACCTACTAAGGTGTCCAGACGTCCCTTTCAGTTCGAAGGCTAGAAAGGAAAAAAGTCCTTCAGAGGAAAGAAGGGAGTGCAAGGGAATGGCCGAGGTGGACACTCCCACTAGGGATGGCAATCCTCACCACCTACCACCTGTGGGAGGATACCTGCAGCGCCTCTGGCAGAGGTGGCAGGAGCACCACGGCGGAGATCCCTGATTTGTGATCCAGTATGCTTAAACTTCTATGCAAAGGGATCCGCAAAGGAGCTGGCCGTCCAGGCTGAAGTCTAGACCATGCTGCAAAAGGGCACTCTCCAAGAGGTTGTGGATGGGTCTCCAGGCTGTTACAGTCTATTTTTTCTAGTGAAAAAGGCATCTGGAGGCTGGAGACCAGTCATCGATCTCTCTCCTTTGAACATGTTTGTTCAACAGACTCGGTTCAGGATGGAGATGGCAGACACATGGTCATCCAGGCAGTTTGACCAAGGAACTTCATGTACACTCTGGATCTCAAGGACGCATACTTCCAGATCCCAATCCATCCGTCTTCAAAAAGTATCTCCGATTCATACATGAGGACAGAATATACCAGTTCAGTGTTCTTGCGACAGCACTTCAGGTCTTTACCAGAGTGTTTGCCCTATTGTCATCTTGGGTTCATGAACTGCATTCGTCTCATCAGAAATCTAGACATTGGCTGATTCTGGCAGACTCTGAGATGACCCTTCTTTGTTACTGAGACATACTTCTCGAGTTTTGTCGGGATCTGGGGGTCTTGATAAATCTCAAAAAGTCATCACTGCTTCCTTCGCAGAGACTGGTATGTCTCGGTATGTTAATAGACACCATCCAAAAGAAAGTCTTCCCATCAGACAAAAGAATACACAGGCTGAGAGAAGTGGCATCCCCTTTCCTCAGACAGGAAGTTCTACCGGCCCATCGTTGGTCGAGTCTGTTAGGTCACCTAACCTCTTTCCTCCGTCAAGTTCCAAACGGCCGCCTTAGGATAAGATCCTTGTCTTGACAGCTAAAGTCTGTGTGGTACCAATACTCAGATCCACTGGACACTTGAGTTCCAATTACTCAGGAATAAGTGACGGCCCTGCTTTGGTGGGTGGCAGATGAAAACCTTCACAGAGGTCAAGATCTTCTTGTCCTTCCTCTGGACACAATGCTCCTTACAGATAAATCAAAAGAAGGATGGGGGGCTTCACTTACTGCATCACACAATCTCCGGCCTCTAGTCAGAATCAGAAAGGTACCAGCATATAAATCTCCTAGAGATGAGAGCAGCATACCTAGCTCTTCATCAGCTCCAACAGTTGCTGGAAGGCCACTTGGTGGTGTTGATGAGCGAGTAGTGGCTTACCTAAACAAACAGGGCTGTACCTTTTCACAGCCTCTATGCCATCTTGCAGTAGAGATTCTCAGATGGTCAGAAGAACATTCGATGTCCCTATCAGTTCGCTTCATTCAAGGCAAGAGGAATGTGTTCGCGGACAATCTGAGCAGAGCGACTTAGATAGTAGGCTCTGAATGGTCTTTGAATCCTCTGATAGCTAACAAAGTCCTGATTTTGTGGGGTTCCCCTGTAGACCTGTTCGTAACATCTCTGAACAGCAAGCTTCCGCATTACTGGTCTCCAGTGGGACAACATTGATGTGTATGCCTTTCCCCCATTCTGTCTGATGAGAAGATTGCTCAACAAGACCAGAGCATCTAAAAACCTAATGATGACCCTTGTAGCTCTGCTATGGCATCATGCAGAGTGATTCCTTCCAAGAACTCCCTCCACTACCAGATCTACTCAAACAACCACATGCAAACATCTTCCACAGAACCGTACAGTCGCTTCGACTTCACGCCGGGAAACTATCTAGTGTCTCCTCTCTCAGAAGGGGTTTTCACAACAAGTTGCTGAGAGAATGTCCAGATACTTGGTAGGTCCTCAGCCTCTGTGTACTAGGCGAAATGGACAGTTTTCTGTGGTTGGTTTCGTTTAAGAAATATCTCTCCTGTCGATGCCTCTATTCCCATAATAGCGTAGTTCTTTGTATATCTTCAGGAGGAAAAGCTCCTTTCAGTCTTGGGGGTGAAAGGCTATCGCTCAGCCTAGAGCCTCACCTTTAAGCTGAAAGGAGTGGATATTTCCTTTTCGTTGGAGCTTTCTCTACTCATACGGAATTATAAGATCACTTGCCCTCAGTCAGAGATCAGGCCTCCTCCCTGGAATGTGGTTCGCGTTTTGAGGTCCTTGAAAGGATCTCCCTATGAACCATTACACCATGCAACTGACCGAAATCTCATTTTGAAGACAGCTTTCCTGCTCGCTTTAGCCTCAGCAAAGAGAGCCAGTGAACTTCATGGCATCTCATATGACATCGCCCCTTCAAGAGGATGGGGGGGGGGGGGGGGGGGGAGTTACACTCAGCTTCGTCCCTCATTGCTAAGACTCAAAACCCTGGGGTACTGGACTCTAGATTTGGGCCCTTTCAGATTATGAGTCTACGTTCTGTAATCAACGATCCAGATCAATTGTTACTGTACCCAGTGAGGAGTTTGAGATATTATCTTAAACACACTGCAGCAACACGGTCCCGACTAACATCACTTTTCGTTAGCTCCGGAAGGGTTAAGAAGAGGATCGCTAAGGACACTATTTCATCCTGGATATACCAAGTGATTGAAAGAGCTCTAGTCCCTAATCCTCCTCCGGCTCAACGACCTAGAGCTCATGATATCAGGGGCATCAGTATGTCCTTTGCATTCAAACGCAACTTTTCCATGTAGCAGGTATTACAGGCGGGCGTGTGGAAACGTCAAAATACGTTTACAGCCCACTATTCAAAAGACATTACCCGCAGGAAACTCGATACGTTTACTATCGGTCCTGTGGTGGCTGCTCAACGAGTGGTTTACGAATACAGTACCTCAGGCTCCTTGCTAGACAAGTAGCAGTTGGCTGAGGGCATTGGTTACCCGGGTTAAGACTGGGATGAATGAGAGTATGTCTGTAGTTATTTATATAAATTGGCCCACCATTATCTGACCCCCAGAAGTCCTGCCTGCAATCAAAAGTAACGTAGCTCACGGCCGTGAAAGTATATGTAGAGGCGGCTGGGTACCCCTTGCCTACCCACTCAAGCGCTTAGGAAGGTTGCCACTTCACACTTTTAGTCAAATGGTTACCTTCCAGCTTTGCTGAAAGATAATCCACATAAATAAATACAGGTTTGTATCAGGGAAAAATACAAATTACAGTGAACCCTCGTTTATCGCGGTAGATAGGTTCCAGACCCGGCCGCGATAGGTGAAATTCCGCGAAGTAGTGACATCATATTTACCTATTTATTTAACATGTATATTCGGACTTTTAAAACCTTCCCTTGTACGTAGTACTGTTAACTAACTACCCTTTAATGTACAGAACACTTAATGCATGTACTACAGCACCCTAAACTAAAACAGGCACAAATATTAAAGGCGATTTTATATCATGCGTTTCCTAAACACCTAAAAAGCACGATAAAAAATGGCAACCAATGTTTTGTTTACGTTCATCTCTGATCATAATGAAGAAACAAACTCATTTAGTGTACACATATATGTATAGGTTAGTTTTTGCATCGATTATATTGATTATACAGTATGTTGATTTTTTTATTACCAATGTTTTACTTTATTTTTCTTAGGACTTCCAAATGAAATGTTTTTCTTTATGACGCCGCCTGAAACGACGGCGTCATAAAGTACTGTACGCTCAGTAAACAACCACACTCAGAACAAACAAGGCATTTAACGCGCATGATGATAGTGATAAATAATGATACAGTACAGTATTTACAGTAAAAGCATTTACAAAATATGTTACCTTACAAATATAATTTACCGTATCTATATAAAATCATACAGTACTGTACAGTACATATTTTACGTTGCAAAGCAGGAAAACAATTTACGAGAGAGAGAGAGAGAGAGAGAGAGAGAGAGAGAGAGAGAGAGAGAGAGAGAGAGAGAGAGAGAGAGAGAGAGAGATTGTTTTACGTACGTACTGTAAATGTAAATTTTAAACAAAAAAATCAATTTACGAGAGAGAGAGAGAGAGAGAGAGAGAGAGAGAGAGAGAGAGAGAGAGAGAGAGAGAGAGAGAGAGAGAGAGAGAGAGAGAGAGATTGTTTTACGTACGTGAATGTAAATTTAAAAAAAAAAAATATAATAGGTTACAACATGTAGACTTTTAAAACCTTCCCTTTAACTTAATGCATACAGTACAGTACTAAACTATAAAACAGGCACAAATACAGTATTAGAATGTGAGAATATTAAAGTAAAAAATAAAGATTGTTACTGTACTCACCACGAAAGAAGTTCAAGAAAAACTTGAATGATGATGGCGATGAATTTGCTGCACAGTAGAAATGATGATGATGAAGCTGATGTGTTCTACTGTGCAGCCAGGTAGTATTTTACGTCTCTTCAGACGGAGGTGTCTTTTCCTGGGACACCTCTTCAACTTCTTCAATTTCTTCCGAAGGCGTAGTAGCAGGAGAAACTGGCTCTTTTTTGTGAGGCTGGAAGAACATTGTGATCGGAAGTTGTTGCCGCTGCTTCTTTTTTCGATCTAAGAGCATCTTGTAGGGAGTCATTATGTCATCAACCTTGTTGCAGAATTGCATCGACCGAACCATATCCTCGTCCCACTCTTGCAACATTTCTTTCACCTCCTTTATATGGTTGCAGACCTTGGCAAGCCGTTCTAGTGTTAAGCCCGTTTCTTCGACATTTTCTTGGGTCTCTTCCTGGGTTTCACTCTCTTCTTTGCTTGCCGATTTCGTCAGGTCTTCGAGGTCTGCGTCAGTTAGGGGCTGGGAATGGCAGTCCAACAACTCGTCGACGTCTTCAGTCGTCATGTCGCCAAACCCATCACCTCCAATTATGGCAGCCAACTGCACATATTTGCGTACTGCAGAGTGTTGGATTTCAGCAGGTGTAAATCCCTCGTCGTCGTAAACAATCTCGGGCCACAACTTCTTCCAGCTCGCATTCACAGTTGCAGGTTTCATCTCTTGAAGTGCCTTCTGAATATTCTTCAGGCACGTGGCTATGGTGTACTGCCGTCAGTACGCCTTCAAGTTAAAATCTTCATCCTCATCCTCTTGGGCAGCATCCACACACGCAACGAGGTCCGCCAAGGTATTCTTCGTGTAGAGGGCCTTGAACGCCCTGATAACCCCCTGGTCCATCGGTTGAATTAATGACGTGGTGTTGGGTGGCAGGAACTCAACCTGAACGCCCTCACGCGACAGGTCAGTTGCGTGTCCACCAGCGTTATCCATAAGGAGAAGGATCTTGTATGGCAAGCCCTTCTCTACGAGATATTCATTGACTTGCGGGGTGAAACACTGGTGGAACCAGTTGGAGGTCAGCATCTTCGTAATCCATGCTTTTGGATTATGCATCCAGTACACGGGAAGGAGATTCTTATTCTTATTTTTCAAAGCGCGAGGATTTTTCGACTTATAAATAAACCCCGGCTTTAGCATAAATCCAGCAGCATTGCCACACATCACGAGGGTAACGCGATCCTTGAATGCTTTAAAGCCAGAGGTTTTGGCTTCCTCTTTGAACAGGAAAGTTCGCGACGGCATTCTCTTCCAAAACAAGCCGGTCTCATCCATATTAAAGACTTGTTCCGGCTTGTATCCACCTTCGGCGATAATATTCTTGAACGTCTGGTTCACGTAAGTTTCAGCAGCGGCAGTGTCAGCCGAAGCAGCCTCCCCATGCAGGGAAACGCTTTTCAGGGCGAAGCGTTTCTGAAACTTCGCGAACCATCCTTTGCTGGCGGAAAAACGTTGTTTCTGAGGCTGGGAATCAGTGGATGTCCCTGGTTGAGGATCATCTGCATCATCATCTTCTTCAGCATGGTTGCCATCGTCGTCTTGAGGTTCCTTTGCAGCAAAATTCTGATACAAGCTCAAAGCCTTTGTTCGGATGGTGTTTGTATCCAAGGCTATGTTCTTCTTCCGACAGTCGGCAATCCACACAGCTAAAGCACCTTCCATGCGTACGATCGTTTTATTACGCTTTGTAACGACTCGCTTCGCTGATCTGCTAAAGGTGATTGCAGCCGTCTTTCTAATGTTCGCCTTGTCCTTCTTGATATAGCGAACAGTAGATTCGTTGATCCCAAAATGGCGCGCCGCAGACGCGTAACTTCTACCATCTTTTAACATATCGAGAAGCGTAACCTTCTCAGCAATCGTCATCATCCTTCGGTGGCGTTTAGGCTCACTACCAGTCTTAGTAGAAGCAGAACGCTTGGGAGGCATTGTACAGTAGGATTTGACAAAAAGTTCAACTTAAAAAGGTCGCACACAGCACAGATTAAACTTCACAAACTTAAGAACGTCTACTCAGCGATACGCGGGAACAGAGAGTGGACGACCCGGGCCCGCGAGAACCTAGATGCTGGAAGCTGGAGATGAGGGCAAAACACCAATCACAGGCTAGATAACAAAACTTGAGTTCTGATTCGTCATCTATCAGCGCTTGAACCAATCTCAACCCGTCTTACAGTATATGATGCGTAGGTTACCAACTCATACAAGATACCCCGCGCATACCGTACGTACAGTATTAATAATAATAATAAATAATGATAATAATACAGTACAGTACTGTAATAATAATAATAATAATGATAATAATAACAATCATAATTTTATTAACAACAACAACAATAATAATAATAATAACAATAATAATAATAGCTTTACGTATGCTATTTTTTTCTTTTGTAGGATGTGTGTGTGTCTCTCTCTCTCTCTCTCTCTCTCTCTCTCTCTCTCTCTCTCTCTCTCTCTCTCTCTCTCTCTCTCTCTCTCTCTCTCTCTCTCTCGTACGCTTATTCGAAATGTGATTTTTGCAACAAAGAATATTATTGGATGCAGTACTACACATACAAAAGAATCATGGAAAAGATGCACATCCATTACATTTGTAGTATAATAGCCATCAGCAGCCTTACACCATTCTAATATGGTATGACTGCATCTGATTTGTGTTTCATGTTTGATTTAATTTTACTACGTACTGTATACAGTGCTGTATTATCGTATGATCACATTCTCTTTTCGTGTTTTATTTCTTTCTGTGCTGAATTATATATCATATGTAATGCAATGAACAATCAGTAAGAGCAGATATTACTAATTACAGTATTAATGGAATTACAGGTAACAAAATATCGTATTTGGGGGTCTTCAGATTTCGCGGTATTTTTGAAATTTCCGGAAAATCCGCGATATGTATATATATACTGTATGGGTTATGGAAAAAACCCGCGAAGTGGTGAATCCGCGATGGTCGAACCGCGAAGTAGCGAGGGTTCACTGTATCTCCGAATTTGTCATATTTTGGAAGAAAATCAGGTAACTTTTGTATTCATACCTTCAATGTTCTTTTTCTTCCATTTCTGTTATCCAAATAAATGATGTTAGAGGTAACTTTTTTTTTTCTTTTTTTTTTTTTTTTTTACCACTTACGCATAACTCACATCATCAGCAACATAATAGGCCCTATGTGGCCACATAGGGAATTTTTCACAGATCTGCGGCCCCTGTTGTTGGACCATCGCAGAAGTTTGCTATACAGAATTGATCTGCTCATACAGCCAATATGAAAGGTGGTACAGTACATCGAAACCTATCTGTGCTATATTTGACCGCATGGAGACTAAGGTGCTGACCTCTCAGGAATGGAAGAACAACATACCAAAAACCATTCTATAACTGAAGTTCTGAATCAACTAGTAGGTGAAAATGTGTCCTTTGATTGCGACACCAGGAAAGTAAGAAGCTTTGGGCCTCGTAGGAAAGTAAGGAGTCACTGATCTTACTTTGAGGCCTTGGTAACTGCGCATATCTAGCAGAACATTCCCATAGAAGGAATGACTCTTGCATACAACTGTTACATTGTTGGCTGCCAAAGGCATAACTGCTTGCCCAATAACCCAACTAGGTCTGAGGCAGAACCTCTTTTCTTGTGGACATTCAGTTATGCAAGTAGATTTGTTGTTGTTCACCACCATTGGAACTTAAAAACTGTTGTGAAGAGAGCAAGAGCATTGCTCTGACTTCCAGTAGTTTTACTTCTGTGAATCACTTCCCTGAGGTGTTCATGTACAAGTATGCCCACTGTTCTTTGATCCATCCAATGGCAGGATCCCTGTGGGGAAGGTTTGAGTGGAACTTCTTTGGCTGGAAAATTGTCAATCACCTGCTACCATATTCTTACTGAAAGCAGAAGAAAGGAAGATTGTTGGCTGTTATCCAGTAGAGTAATACTTTCAGCAATCACTAGTGTGGGAACTCAGTAGATCGAGTTCACCATGATGAGTGAAGTTACAGAAGACGTTATCATCCACCCGGTATATCTTGATTTTGCAGGGGAAACTGCGCTTTTCCCTCTGTTTGCTAATATGAAAGCGTTATCACCATAATCGGTTCCTAATTATTGTCTGGTCATATGACAGGTTTAAAAATGAATGTGATTCTATGATTGTGGAAAAAGGAGGTCAACTGTCTTTCCTGAAGCACTATCTCCAGGAGAAAGAGGATGACTTATAGTTGAGAAAACAAAACCCAAAAGAGAGAGGAGAAAAAAAGGACTGAAGGCTAGATATCAAGGTGCAAGTATCCTTTAGTATCACTGAGATCACTGAGTGCTTGAAGTCCTTCCTGCTAGCCGACCGTATGGCACTTGCCGTTCTTTTGATGGAGAACTGTATCCTTTCAAACAGGAAGGTTGATTCTCAGTACTTACTGGAAGAGTTGACTGAAAAACCGAGAGAACCAAAAGGAAGACTTCGAATGAGTTTCTGCCTTCATGTTTCTGAAGGCCCATTGGTAAAGGCTGTCAAGTCAGAAACGTCCTTGCCTTTTGTCTGAATGGCAATGTCGAGCTTCGGGTCTAGGCCAAAGTATCTGATTGCACCCAACCGAAGGTCTATAAGAAGCAGTTTGGCGGAATTTGGAAGCAGTTTCCTGGCAGGAGACCGTGTTCTAGAACGAAGTGTGCCTATGCCCAAAACTACATTGAATTTCTTCATCATCACTGCCATTTCATTATAGATAAATGATGGTGATGCAATCACCAGTTTCTTGGGAATGTCACAAACCAGGAGAGGAATGATGGCAGCTGGCAATGTCTTAACCCATAGTACTCATGCTCAGTCTTGTAAGAGACCTAGCAGCGGTAGCAGGAGCTTGAAGTCTTATAACTCGTACCATAATCTCTCCCTTAAACTATGCAGTGGGATCGGTCGATGTCTTGTGACACTCTGTCCAATCAGTCGTCCCGTGCTTCGGTGACTTCTTCCTTCTGTTCGTCCTTTATCCCTACTGGTAGAGCCTGTGCTTGTTCTTGCAAAAAAATTAGCATAGGAATTGTGTTCTAGTGTGTTCTTGGAAACTGAAACCCAAGCACCTGGAGTTAGTGCTTGTTTTCATTACAACTGAGCTCCAGAATCTAGTGTTCTCAAGAATGAAATTCAGGCGAGCTCCTGTCCTGTATAGCAATTGGTCTAATTGAGAAGGGTCCATACCCGCTACGTGTCCTCCCACTTTGCGAACTTAGCAAGGGTGTACTAGTAGGCCTACCCTTCCCAGCGAAGAGGGTTCTTAGTACTACACTATTTCTCCCAGTGAGCAAAACGGACCAATCGAATGCCTGTTCTAAGTTAAGGAGGAGCCTTGTTTACAGCCATTCGAGCACCATATTGCTTCCAATTGCTTGTACACGTTAAGATTGAAATGAAATACCACCCGTTTTAATCCCTAACCCTTCTGGAAAAACTCAGTCTGGAGTCGGTCTTTGAGTTTGCCTATCAGACCGTAGTGAGAATCTAAGCAATGTTATCACCGAAGCGTTTCAGGGACATCCTGAGGCAGGAAGTGACGAGGGAAAATGCCCCTGTCCCCCCGACCAGCAGTGATTGTGCCCAGTCTCACCTGGAGCTGATTATCTGGACCTGGATAGAATCATAGGTTCCTTAATCTTGTATCAAAACTAACCCTCCTGGTGGTTGGCTTCAGTACAGCATTGCTCCTCACATGAAATCATGCAAAGGAATCGGGCAAAAACTCGCAAGTCTCTCCCAGATCTGTTATCCTGGGCTTCGGGGACATCATTTTCCTCTTTCCGGGGTGAAAATATTAGGAAGGATCAGGTAAGCTAGTTACCTGGGAAAGAAGAGTGGTACCCTTTATCCCTAGACTTATAAGGTAACTATTACTTAAGAAAGTGTTTAAGCTCCTGCTTGCATGATTCCCAATTGTGGCTAATGATCACAGCCGGGGATAGCATGATTCCAGATTGTGGCTGGCAATAACTGGATTCCTGCTTTTCGATCCTGGCCACTGATCGCATGCTTTCCTAACATGGCCAGTGATTACATGCTTTCCAATCACAGCCAGTGATCTCATGCTTTCTGATCCGGTGTTTCCCAGTCTTAGTTGGCGATCATATGGTTCCCAATGGCGGCACACGGCTGATCCCATGGTGAACGATGATCATGAAGAAAAACTGTGTTGATGCATGTTTTGTCGGGAGAAGATACTATTGAAACATTTGCGTGAAGACGAAACACAACAGGAAAATCAGGAGGAAAACTCATTGCCAGTGTTTACTTCCACAAGATATGAAATCGATCATAGGTTTCTTTTTATTGATATCATGTCTCAGGAAAGGTGGAAGGGAGTAATGAACCAACATTCTGTGACTCAAAAGTCACAGGAGAAAACATAAACCATGTACCCAAACATATTCTCGGGAAAGATAACGTTGCCGATACACCTCTCGCCTCGTGTACAAGGCAAAACTGTACAGTACTGTGTTATGGCTGTTCTCCCAAGAAAAATGTTCTGGGTACCCACTGTCACTCCCCACTTAAACAGAGAGCGATCGGTCAAGGGTGCATTTATCAATCGGCTGGACACGGCAGATACACGTAAGCAGGAAGAGGTCAGTCAGAAGTGTCATCATCACTCGGCTGGGCAAAAGTTGAAGACCGTAGGTGAACTGGAATGTACCGTTCTAAATCCTGATCATTGGTGTAGATGATTTCTGCTTAGACCATCGTGCGCATGTAATTCTTGTACATTGAATTTCGTACAGATGAAAATTTTTTACGTATGGGAGATGATCGTGTTTGTTCAGGCTCTCCTACACATGGAGACGATTTTGTTTGTACCAGAGGTAGCATTCCTAATTTATTTTCTGACCTGAGGGTCTTTAATTACCCGCTAACCAAAAATACTGGCATTCCTTTTTAAAGGTTTGGTCACAGAGGTGCACAAGTAATTCGATCCAAAATTCATAAAATGAAGATACATGGTATTAGGGGTGCAGTTACTTCCCTTGATGTTTGTAGAAATTTTTAGAAAAAGTAGCGACAGCTCAGTTTGGTACCAAGTCGGTGCTTGCCAAACATTACCTGAAAGAAGCATGGTTTGCTGAAGACCATTGGGTCTGCGCCCCATAGAAGCGGCAGGGAACGCAGTCTAAGTAATTTTGAATTCAGTTAATTTATTACTCTCTTATCTATGAATATGAGGTTGTCTTATTTACACATAGGTTGTATTTTAATATAGTATTCGATTTAGAGTCAATCACAATTATCAGTTAGATCAAAAGTAACAAAGACATTCATCAGTACAATATTTTTCAATTACTTTAGTAAACAATCAAGAGGCCTGTATTTCAAACTGTAACCTAAATAGTTTATCAAAGTATTCTAGACAAGTAACCTAGATCAGGTTAGCAACCCTAAACCTGGTTGCATTACTTGTACTTAAATTTATCCCTCTCCTTCAGTTGTACCCCACGTTCAACAGAGTGGGGGAGTCAAGCAATATGAACATCAGGGGAGATAGATAAAAATAAACAATTTGAATGAATAAAATTTTCCTTTCCATTCTCACCTGATGTTCATAGACATGCCAACCCTCTCCACTGACTCATGGTATCAAGAGGAGTTATAATGTCCACTTCAAAAATGAAGACTAGTGTAAATTGACCTGATGTTGCAAACTGGTCTTTTCACTATCTACTGCTAGAGAGTTTCATTTCCTTGTTAAGGGCATGAAATTATTAAAGTGAAAAAAAAAATGGAAAATTGAAAAAACTTTATGGCTAAGTTTTGATAAACTGGGCTTCTAGAGAAGTAGCAATTTGAACATCGGATGAGTATAGAAATAGATTTTATTTGTTTATTCTTCGTACAGGCTTAACCTTATCCCTATGCACAGATAGTTAGAAGGTTGACAGGAATCATCACCTTTTTGCTTCTTTACAGAACCAGGTGCTCTGACAATTCTATGGAAAGTTGATCAATATGATATTTTAATTATAAAATAAATTTTTGAATATACTTACCCGGTGAATATATAATAGCTGCAACTCTGTTGCTCGACAGACACATACAGTAAAAAAACTCGCCAGCGATCGCTATACAGGTTGCGGGTGTGCCCACCAGCGCCAACTGTCGGCCAGATACCACTCTCGATGTAAACAAAGACTCAATTTCTTCTCATCCCACTGCGTCTCTATTGGGGAGGAAGGGAGGGTCGTTTGATTTATATATTCACCGGGTAAGTATATTCAAAAATTTATTTTATAATTAAAATATCATTTTTAAATATTTAACTTAGCCGGTGAATATATAATAGCTGATTCACACCCAAGGAGGTGGGTAGAGACCAGAGTTAAATATGTTTACATCGTATAAGCTAAGAGTTTTTTATTTCATTTTGGCAGTTATCAATATAACAAAACCAAAATAAATAGGTACCTGGTAAGGAAGTCGACTTAGACGATTACTCTGCCTTGTAAGTACGTCTTCCTTACGGAGCCCAGCGATCCTCTTAGGATGCTGACAGACCCCCAGGAGCTGAAGTATCAAGGGCTGCAACCCATACAACAGGACCTCATCAAACCCCTAATCTGGGCGCTCTCAAGAAATGATTTTGACCACCCGCCAAATCAACCAGGATGCGAAAGGCTTCTTAGCCTTTCGGACAACCCATAAAAACAACATTAAAACATTTCAAGAGACAGATTAAAAGGATATGGAATTAGGGAATTGTAGTGGTTGAGCCCTCACCCACTACTGCACTCGCTGCTACGAATGGTCCCAGTGTGTAGCATTTCTCGTAAAGAGACTGGACATCTTTCAAGTAAAATGACGCGAACACTGACTTGCTTCTCCAATAGGTTGCGTCCATGATACTTTGCAGAGATCTATTTTGCTTAAAGGCCACGGAAGTAGCTACAGCTCTAACCTCGTGCGTCTTAACCTTAAGCAAAGATCGGTTTTCCTCACTCAAGTGTGAATGAGCTTCTCGTATTAACAATCTGATAAAATATGACAAAGCATTCTTTGACATAGGCAAGGATGGTTTCTTAACCGAACACCATAACGCTTCAGATTGGCCTCGTAAAGGTTTAGTACGAGCTAAGTAGAACTTAAGAGCTCTAACAGGGCATAAGACTCTTTCTAGTTCATTGCCTACGATCTCCGATAAGCTAGGAATATCGAATGATTTAGGCCAAGGACGAGAAGGTTGCTCATTTTTGGCTAGGAAACCAAGTTGCAGAGAACAAGTAGCTTTTTCTGACGAAAACCCGATGTTCTTGCTGAAGGCATGAAGCTCACTGACTCTTTTAGCCGAGGCTAAGCATACCAGGAAAAGAGTCTTAAGAGTGAGATCTTTCAGGGAGGCTGACTGTAAAGGCTCAAACCTGTCTGACATGAGGAATCTTAGGACCACGTCTAAATTCCACCCAGGAGTAGCCAAACGACGCTCCTTAGAGGTCTCGAAAGACTTAAGGAGGTCTTGCAGATCTTTATTGTTGGAAAGATCTAAGCCTCTATGCCGGAAGACCGAGGCCAACATGCTTCTGTAGCCCTTGATAGTAGGAGCTGAAAGGGATCGTACTTTTCTCAGGTATAAGAGAAAATCAGCTATTTGGGCTACAGAGGTACTGGTCGAGGATACGGAAACTGACTTGCACCAGTCTCGGAAGACTTCCCACTTCGATTGGTAGACTCTAATGGTAGACGCCTTCCTTGCTCTAGCAATCGCACTGGCTGCCTCCTTCAAAAAGCCTCTAGCTCTCGAGAGTCTTTTGATAGTCTGAAGGCAGTCAGACGAAGAGCGTGGAGGCTTTGGTGTACCTTCTTTACGTGTGGTTGACGTAGAAGGTCTACTATTAGAGGAAGACTTCTGGGAACGTCTACTAGCCATCGAAGTACCTCGGTGAACCATTCTCTCGCGGGCCAGAGGGGAGCAACTAACGTCAACCTTGTCCCTTCGTGAGAGGCGAATTTCTGCAGTAACTTGTTGACAATCTTGAATGGTGGGAATGCCTAAAGATCTAGATGTGACCAATCTAGGAGGAAGGCATCTATATGTATTGCTGCTGGGTCCGGGACTGGAGAGCAATAGATTGGAAGCCTCTTGGTCAGCGAGGTTGCAAAGAGATCTATGGTGGGTTGACCCCAAGTCGCCCAAAGTCTCTTGCACACATCCTTGTGGAGGGTCCATTCGGTTGGAATTACTTGACCTTTCCGACTGAGACAATCTGCTAGGACGTTCAAGTCGCCCTGGATGAACCTCGTTACTAGGGAGATGCCTCGATCTTTTGACCAGATGAGCAGGTCCCTTGCGATCTCGTACAAAGTCAGTGAGTGGGTACCTCCCTGTTTGGAAATGTACGCCAAGGCCGTGGTGTTGTCCGAGTTTACCTCCACCACCTTGCCTCGAAGGAGATTCTCGAAGCTTATCAAGGCCAGATGAACCGCCAAAAGCTCCTTGCTGTTGATATGCATGCTCCTCTGACTTGAGTTCCACAGACCTGAGCATTCCCGACCGTCTAGCGTCGCGCCCCAGCCCAAGTCCGATGCGTCCGAGAAGAGAACGTGGTTGGGTATCTGAACTGCCAAGGGAAGACCCTCTCGTAGGCTGATATTGTCCTTCCACCAAGTCAGACAAGACTTTATCTTTTCGGAAATCGGGATCGAGACCGCCTCTAGCGTCTTGTCCTTTTTCCAGTGAAAAGCCAGATGGAATTGAAGAGGACGGAGGTGTAGCCTTCCTAGCGAGACAAATTGCTCCAGGGATGACAGCGTCCCTACCAGACTCATCCACAGCCTGACTGAGCAGCGTTCTTTCTTCAGCATCTTCTGGATGGAGAGCAGGGCTTGATCTATTCTGGGGGCCGACGGAAAAGCCCGAAAAACTTGACTGTGAATCTCCATCCCTAAATACAGAATAGTTTGGGATGGGACCAGCTGTGACTTTTCCAAATTGACTAGGAGTCCCAATTCCTTGGTCAGATCTAGAGTCCAATTGAGATCCTTCAGACAGCGATGACTGGAAGAGGCTCTGAGAAGCCAGTCGTCCAAGTACAGGGAGGCTCTGATCTCCGATAGCTCGAAACTGGTACCCCACATTCCTGTAAACAAACCTCAGAAACGGTTGGGAATCCGGGTGTATAGGAATGTGGAAGTATGCCTCCTGAAGGTCGAGAGAGACCATCCAGTCGCTTTCCATAAATGCTGTCAAGACAGCCTGGTAGACTTCATCGTGAAGTTTGTCTTGCCAATGAACACATTGAGCGCACTTGCCTCTTACGTACTCCTGCAGTGAACATGGCTGCCAAATCATGGAGCCATCCCTGAGGGACTTGTCCCTGCAGAGAACGTGGCTGTCAGATCATTGGAGCCATCCCTGAAAGCCTTGTTTATGCATGACATAATTGTACAGCAAAACTTCAAAGGCTCGAAAACAGCTGTGAAGTTGACCTGTAAAATCTTGGAGCGTCTCCTGGCCAGGCGCCAGGGAGAGTCTACGAGATTTGAGAAGTCTATCTGGGCAGAGGCAGGAACTCCCAAGCCGAGAACTTCTCTCGTGTCATATCAGACTCTCGCTCTATAAGCCAGTTTAAAAGAAGGGAAAGCAAAGGCTGTATCCCCCAAACTCCTCCTGGTGATAAACCAGTCGCCTAGCAAACGTAAAGCTCTCTAGGAGAGCGAGAGAGCACTAGCTTATAAAACAACGGCTTCGAAGTAGCTAGGCCTAGTGTAAGCTCTGACGTTTAGGCGAACGAGGAGCAGCAGTTACAAAAAGATCCGGACAAAGATCCTTAAAAATCAGCATGATTTATTTAAAGTCCATAGAGGGCTAAGCAGCTTTAGGCTCCTCTCCGTCTGACAGAGTCCTCAAGGGAATATCAGTAGGAGGGGGAACAGCAACTTCCTCATCTAAAGGAACCTTGTCCGATAATAGCTGAGTCTCAAGCAAGGGAGAGACCTACCGTGGTGGCAATGCTTTACAAGCAGAGTCCACACGCACTGGTGCATTAGTAGCGGACCAGGACGCAACGTCATGTAACTGCTTGACAGTCTGTGAACTGTCAACAACAACAGGTGCGAGAGACCAGGACGCAACGTCATGTAACTGCTTGACAGTCTGTGAACTGTCAACAACAACAGGTGCGTGAGGACGCACAGCGTCCACTCGAGACTGCTTTGACCGCCTAGACTGAGCAGTCAAAACAACTCTAGAATGCGGAGGTTGACGCACAGCGTCAAAACAAGTCAACTCCGATTGTTAGCGAACGTCCTGAACGTCAACAGGAGCATCAGCAAGTGGCCTAACGTCCAAAAGTGGCTGAAAATCCACACGAGACCGCATCGAGTGTGGTTCTAAACAACCTGACTGACGTGACTTAGCTACGCCAACGTCAACAGGACGCACAAAGGAACGTTAGGTTGGCTGAAAGCCAGGATCTCGATGAGATAAACGGCTAGGCTCAACGGACTAATCGGCAGAATAGTCTTCCATAAGAGAGGCAAGCTTATTCTGCATGTCTTGCCGTACAACCCATTTAGGATCAACGGAAAAGGTTGCGGTAAGAGACGAGGGTAACGTCTGTGACCGCAAAACCTTGCCTACAAAAACACTCTCGGAGTCTGTGTTACGCTTTTGTTAGGCGGCGAGCAGTCTTCCGATGACTGTATAGGGTCAGAGCTGTCCTAATGGCTACAACCAGGACGCTGGACCTGTCCTGAAAGGACTGACTTTCGCTTAAGGGCCTCGAAACCTTCTTTCAGGTTTCTTATGCGAAAAGCCTTCGGATGACGAGGAGAAAATCGTCTCTCTCGCCTTATGGTAGGGGTTATCTTGGTAAGATACACCCGATACCATAGAGGGAACGTCTGTTCGCTGATCAAGGCCTCTCGAACCCATAAGTCGTACGACATTACTTCTCCCCTGGGCTTGGGAGCTTGCAAGAGGTCCCGGACTAGGCGAACGACAGGCACGAACAGACGAACCCTCGGTCGCAACACTGATAACACTTAGCGCAATATCACTTTATCACTACGATTTTCTGTTTAGCACTTATTTCACTGAAATCGAAACTTTTACTGATTTCTACCTGAAGCACGCAATTCTAACCTCATCAAAAGGTAGTAATAGCGAAATCAGTCGTATAATGCAAGCACATTAATACCAGCAAAAAACAGTAAACATATTTTAAGATAAAAAATTCAGTGGCTGGGGAAGAGACTAAACACTAGTTCATTCAAAACTACGTTTTCAATCTCTCACCGCACATTGCCTGGGGACGAGAATAAAAAACTAAAAACGTTTTATCCTTTCTCCCCGTACAGAGACTAGGGACGAGAGTAACTCGAGAACAACGTTACCCGCTTAAACGGAACGTTTTCTCCCCTCTCTCTCCCTCCGTCTCTATCTCTCTCTCTCTCTCTTTTGATTACGCACCTAAGAAAAGAGCCCACTTACGTTTCGTCAAAAAAACATGTTATTTGACCAAAGGAAAAAAAAAACTGAAAGGTTTTTCAATTAAAAAGTTCCTTTAAAATATAATTTAAAACATTTAAGCTTTGAAAGAAGAATGAACAAAACGTCAGAATCGATTTACTCTCTGCAAAGTGAAACCGTGATACTCTCTCTCTCTATCGTAACGATAGAGCGCAAACTGCGTAGCATAAATAAACTAAACGTTAGTTCATCTTTGAAACAGTACGAAGACTATTCAAAGAAAATCTTTCATAAAATATCTATTAAAAAATATTCATTTAAAAAGTTTTAAATCATTAGCTCTTTAAAAGCTATTTATGTTTGAAAGGGCTCAACTTTGTTTAACTTCGGTTTCCAAGTTAGGACCGCCTACTCTCAGGAAGGTCGCATATAAACAAATCATGAAAATTTATTTTTATGTTTATTATAAACGGAAAGTTAATCGAAGAGGCCTAATAAAGGCGGTGAGATATAAAATATATAGAGGAAAATCTATAATTAATTTATAACGTGATAAGATAATTGCTAAAAGCCTAAACACACTTCCGTCTAAGGGAAGGGTCGGCCATTTAAAAGTCAAAGAAAGTCCATACTCTCTGTCATCAAAAAATTAAATCTATCCAAAAACGAGTTCAAGATTTAAGATGAAGATAAAACACCTGCACTGCGAAAGCTCAAACCAAATTAAAGTACTTCGCCAAATATGATGGGAAAAACTCCAGGTTCTACAGCGAGTAAAAGTACGTCTTGTCGACACGTCGACAGAGAAGAAATTGAGTCTTTGTTTACATCGAGAGTGGTATCTGGCCGACAGTTGGCGCTGGTGGGCACACCCGCAACCTATATAGCGATCGCTGGCGAGTTTTTTTACTGTATGTGTCTGTCGAGCAACAGAGTTGCAGCTATTATATATTCACCGGCTAAGTTAAATATTTAAAACTAGTAATTTGTTTCATAGGGACTCCCTCCCTCTCAAGTACAAGTTCCCTATTAAAAGACGATGTTTTGTATTCATGGAGGAACAAATCACAAATTTAAAAAGTAGTTTGTGCCGTTCCTATCAAAACAAACGTGATTCCTTCAAGTTGAAGTTTCCACATTAAACTCCCCTCAAGTCCCAGGCATAAAAGTGTTATGATTCATATTTATGTTTTTAGAATTCATGTAGCACTTTATAGATCATAACAATATTCTTAGTTATATTCAAGTTATCAGGTTTGTCTTGAATAAATCCACTGGTGTTTCAAAACATAAAATGAACAAGGATATCTTACATACATACATATACCAAGGCACTTCCCCCCAATTTTGGGGGTTAGCCGACATCAACAATGAAACAAAACAAGAAAGGGGATATCTTACCAAATACAAATAAACACTTATATCCAAGTAATAATCCAATAACCGTTAATCACCAATCCAGGAAGCACCCTGGTTAAAGAAAACTTTATTGTCAAAGTAAACAATATTCGGACATCCAAGGACCTTGAAACAAACAAACAATACTTAAATTACAAATAATTAGTCACACCATCTAGTGACTGAAGACAATCATACATATTTAAGGATACTCATTCCATCTAGTGACAGAAAAGAAAATTAAATATAAAATATTAAAGAAATATACAATGGAAACCATAACAAAAGTAAAAAATGCTAGTCTTACTGACTAACCAGGGTATGGGCTTCCTATCACCTCCAGTAGTTATAGCTACCTCGTTAAATTTTTAAATTTCAACGGCCGTTCCAGCTTCGCAGAAGTCATACTCCCAGTAAAGAATTGGGGTTTGTATAGTTGGGAAAAATACCAGTCGCTTTTAAAATTTGTAATTTTTCTTTACTATACTTTAGGGTTAAATCTGTAGGTCAAGTAATGGTGAGCATTGCTCTTATATTCATCATTCCTATTGGGACATGAACAATATAAAATATATTAAGAACATTAACAACATTACAATAGATCTTCCATTTACAGGCTATAAACACTTAAAAAAGCAAAGGAAGAGAAATAAGATAGAAAAGTGTCCCCGAGTGTACCCTCAAGCAAAAGAACTCTACCCCTGCTGTTTACGCTAGGTAAGGGAGTGAGAGAGCTCACCTGGTGACCATTTCCCTGGATTCTGTCAGCCGGTCCGTGCCCCCGGCATGGCAGACCATCTTATATACTGCCAAATGAAAACAGTCACTCTAATGATCAAGTGCGGTACTTGCATTGTAGAGAGAGTGGAATTTTTTTTATCCATCTCTATGTTTCCCTGTGACATTCTGAGGGTTGCTCCAAGTAGGGTTGTGTCATGTTCTGTTAGTTCTCATTGGGGATTGCAGAGAACTTGTCTTCCCAGCCAGAGCTATTTTTCAGGAGATCCTTCTCCGGTGGAAAGGTTCATGCTCTAGGAAGCTTCGAGCAGGCTTGCCTACCATTAAGT
Source organism: Palaemon carinicauda (assembly GCF_036898095.1). NCBI lineage: Eukaryota > Metazoa > Arthropoda > Malacostraca > Decapoda > Palaemonidae > Palaemon > Palaemon carinicauda. Next base: position 5,071,944 of record NC_090736.1, on the reverse strand, counting down.
CTGTGGATTGGGTCATCCTCTTCCTCTGGAATTGAACACACGCACCTTCTGCTAACTGAGGAGGACATTGTAGGTTCTATCCCTCAAGACTGTATTTCTTCTCTGCAATGGTAAGAAGTAGGAGTTGTGCAGGGTCTCTTACATTATCAATTACATAGGGATGAGAACATTGCTTCTTCCAAATGAGATGTTAAGAAGACCCACTTCCTGTTCAAGCCTATCCCTCCTGCAGACATTCGATTCTTAAGCACTAGCAGGGCATGAAAGAAGCACCCAGTTGTATTCCTTCTAGCTACAAGTCTCCTGATATGTAAGTACCTGAGGTCTGTGTGGGCCTCTGCCATCTATAGGAAGAACTCAAGTCAAACTGTCTCAATATCCACCCAAATCACCTGTTGGTGTGCTAGCTGAAGGTGTATGGGAGAGTTTGACCATCTTTGTCTTGGTACTTTTAGGACGTAGCCAACAGATCCCTGCATATCCTTCTTTAGTTCTGTGGTGGCTGCTCAGGAATTGTGTAATGCTCTCAATTACCAAATGTAACAAGTTTGGCATAAGTGTAGAGGAAAGGAAGAGTGCCTAGCTCTTCTAATTTTTCTTGTTCTCTGTAGGGGGAAGTATCTGCAATTGTTATGTGCTCTTTGGATATATAATGCTGATGAGTTATGCAGTGAAGCCTCTAACAAACTACAGTCTTATTAGAAGCAACTCATCTATCCTCTTTATGAGGCGGGGCGGTGATGGTTGGTGTATCCCATTCACATTAGTCATGATGTCTGGTCTGACACTTCTAATGTTATCTTCGAGAGAGAGAGAGAGAGAGAGAGAGAGAGAGAGAGAGAGAGAGAGAGAGTTGAGTTTCTTGACCTAGTAGTACATACTGTACATATATACATATACCAAAGGCACTTCCCCCAATTTTGGGGGGTAGCCGACATCAACAATGAAACAAAACAAGAAAGGGGATATCTTACCAAATACAAATAAACACTTATATCCAAGTAATAATCCAATAACCGTTAATCACCAATCCAGGAAGCACCCTGGTTAAAGAAAACTTTATTGTCAAAGTAAACAATATTCGGACATCCAAGGACCTTGAAACAAACAAACAATACTTAAATTACAAATAATTAGTCACACCATCTAGTGACTGAAGACAATCATACATATTTAAGGATACTCATTCCATCTAGTGACAGAAAAGAAAATTAAATATAAAATATTAAAGAAATATACAATGGAAACCATAACAAAAGTAAAAAATGCTAGTCTTACTGACTAACCAGGGTATGGGCTTCCTATCACCTCCAGTAGTTATAGCTACCTCGTTAAATTTTTAAATTTCAACGGCCGTTCCAGCTTCGCAGAAGTCATACTCCCAGTAAAGAATTGGGGTTTGTATAGTTGGGAAAAATACCAGTCGCTTTTAAAATTTGTAATTTTTCTTTACTATACTTTAGGGTTAAATCTGTAGGTCAAGTAATGGTGAGCATTGCTCTTATATTCATCATTCCTATTGGGACATGAACAATATAAAATATATTAAGAACATTAACAACATTACAATAGATCTTCCATTTACAGGCTATAAACACTTAAAAAAGCAAAGGAAGAGAAATAAGATAGAAAAGTGTCCCCGAGTGTACCCTCAAGCAAAAGAACTCTACCCCTGCTGTTTACGCTAGGTAAGGGAGTGAGAGAGCTCACCTGGTGACCATTTCCCTGGATTCTGTCAGCCGGTCCGTGCCCCCGGCATGGCAGACCATCTTATATACTGCCAAATGAAAACAGTCACTCTAATGATCAAGTGCGGTACTTGCATTGTAGAGAGAGTGGAATTTTTTTTATCCATCTCTATGTTTCCCTGTGACATTCTGAGGGTTGCTCCAAGTAGGGTTGTGTCATGTTCTGTTAGTTCTCATTGGGGATTGCAGAGAACTTGTCTTCCCAGCCAGAGCTATTTTTCAGGAGATCCTTCTCCGGTGGAAAGGTTCATGCTCTAGGAAGCTTCGAGCAGGCTTGCCTACCATTAAGTCTGTGGATTGGGTCATCCTCTTCCTCTGGAATTGAACACACGCACCTTCTGCTAACTGAGGAGGACATTGTAGGTTCTATCCCTCAAGACTGTATTTCTTCTCTGCAATGGTAAGAAGTAGGAGTTGTGCAGGGTCTCTTACATTATCAATTACATAGGGATGAGAACATTGCTTCTTCCAAATGAGATGTTAAGAAGACCCACTTCCTGTTCAAGCCTATCCCTCCTGCAGACATTCGATTCTTAAGCACTAGCAGGGCATGAAAGAAGCACCCAGTTGTATTCCTTCTAGCTACAAGTCTCCTGATATGTAAGTACCTGAGGTCTGTGTGGGCCTCTGCCATCTATAGGAAGAACTCAAGTCAAACTGTCTCAATATCCACCCAAATCACCTGTTGGTGTGCTAGCTGAAGGTGTATGGGAGAGTTTGACCATCTTTGTCTTGGTACTTTTAGGACGTAGCCAACAGATCCCTGCATATCCTTCTTTAGTTCTGTGGTGGCTGCTCAGGAATTGTGTAATGCTCTCAATTACCAAATGTAACAAGTTTGGCATAAGTGTAGAGGAAAGGAAGAGTGCCTAGCTCTTCTAATTTTTCTTGTTCTCTGTAGGGGGAAGTATCTGCAATTGTTATGTGCTCTTTGGATATATAATGCTGATGAGTTATGCAGTGAAGCCTCTAACAAACTACAGTCTTATTAGAAGCAACTCATCTATCCTCTTTATGAGGCGGGGCGGTGATGGTTGGTGTATCCCATTCACATTAGTCATGATGTCTGGTCTGACACTTCTAATGTTATCTTCGAGAGAGAGAGAGAGAGAGAGAGAGAGAGAGAGAGAGAGAGAGTTGAGTTTCTTGACCTAGTAGTACATACTGTACATATATACATATACCAAAGGCACTTCCCCCAATTTTGGGGGGTAGCCGACATCAACAATGAAACAAAACAAGAAAGGGGATATCTTACCAAATACAAATAAACACTTATATCCAAGTAATAATCCAATAACCGTTAATCACCAATCCAGGAAGCACCCTGGTTAAAGAAAACTTTATTGTCAAAGTAAACAATATTCGGACATCCAAGGACCTTGAAACAAACAAACAATACTTAAATTACAAATAATTAGTCACACCATCTAGTGACTGAAGACAATCATACATATTTAAGGATACTCATTCCATCTAGTGACAGAAAAGAAAATTAAATATAAAATATTAAAGAAATATACAATGGAAACCATAACAAAAGTAAAAAATGCTAGTCTTACTGACTAACCAGGGTATGGGCTTCCTATCACCTCCAGTAGTTATAGCTACCTCGTTAAATTTTTAAATTTCAACGGCCGTTCCAGCTTCGCAGAAGTCATACTCCCAGTAAAGAATTGGGGTTTGTATAGTTGGGAAAAATACCAGTCGCTTTTAAAATTTGTAATTTTTCTTTACTATACTTTAGGGTTAAATCTGTAGGTCAAGTAATGGTGAGCATTGCTCTTATATTCATCATTCCTATTGGGACATGAACAATATAAAATATATTAAGAACATTAACAACATTACAATAGATCTTCCATTTACAGGCTATAAACACTTAAAAAAGCAAAGGAAGAGAAATAAGATAGAAAAGTGTCCCCGAGTGTACCCTCAAGCAAAAGAACTCTACCCCTGCTGTTTACGCTAGGTAAGGGAGTGAGAGAGCTCACCTGGTGACCATTTCCCTGGATTCTGTCAGCCGGTCCGTGCCCCCGGCATGGCAGACCATCTTATATACTGCCAAATGAAAACAGTCACTCTAATGATCAAGTGCGGTACTTGCATTGTAGAGAGAGTGGAATTTTTTTTATCCATCTCTATGTTTCCCTGTGACATTCTGAGGGTTGCTCCAAGTAGGGTTGTGTCATGTTCTGTTAGTTCTCATTGGGGATTGCAGAGAACTTGTCTTCCCAGCCAGAGCTATTTTTCAGGAGATCCTTCTCCGGTGGAAAGGTTCATGCTCTAGGAAGCTTCGAGCAGGCTTGCCTACCATTAAGTCTGTGGATTGGGTCATCCTCTTCCTCTGGAATTGAACACACGCACCTTCTGCTAACTGAGGAGGACATTGTAGGTTCTATCCCTCAAGACTGTATTTCTTCTCTGCAATGGTAAGAAGTAGGAGTTGTGCAGGGTCTCTTACATTATCAATTACATAGGGATGAGAACATTGCTTCTTCCAAATGAGATGTTAAGAAGACCCACTTCCTGTTCAAGCCTATCCCTCCTGCAGACATTCGATTCTTAAGCACTAGCAGGGCATGAAAGAAGCACCCAGTTGTATTCCTTCTAGCTACAAGTCTCCTGATATGTAAGTACCTGAGGTCTGTGTGGGCCTCTGCCATCTATAGGAAGAACTAAAGTCAAACTGTCTCAATATCCACCCAAATCACCTGTTGGTGTGCTAGCTGAAGGTGTATGGGAGAGTTTGACCATCTTTGTCTTGGTACTTTTAGGACGTAGCCAACAGATCCCTGCATATCCTTCTTTAGTTCTGTGGTGGCTGCTCAGGAATTGTGTAATGCTCTCAATTACCAAATGTAACAAGTTTGGCATAAGTGTAGAGGAAAGGAAGAGTGCCTAGCTCTTCTAATTTTTCTTGTTCTCTGTAGGGGGAAGTATCTGCAATTGTTATGTGCTCTTTGGATATATAATGCTGATGAGTTATGCAGTGAAGCCTCTAACAAACTACAGTCTTATTAGAAGCAACTCATCTATCCTCTTTATGAGGCGGGGCGGTGATGGTTGGTGTATCCCATTCACATTAGTCATGATGTCTGGTCTGACACTTCTAATGTTATCTTCGAGAGAGAGAGAGAGAGAGAGAGAGAGAGAGAGAGAGAGAGAGAGAGAGAGAGAGAGAGTTGAGTTTCTTGACCTAGTAGTACATACTGTACATATATACATATACCAAAGGCACTTCCCCCAATTTTGGGGGGTAGCCGACATCAGCAAATGAAACAAAACAAAAAAGGGGACCTCTACTCTCTACGTTCCTCCAGCCTAACCAGGGACTCAACCGAGTTCAGCTGGTACTGCTAGGGTGCCACAGACCAACCTCCCACATATCCACCACAGATGAAGCTTCATAATGCTAAATCCCCTACTGCTGCTACCTCCGCGGTCATCTAAGGCACCGGAGGAAGCAGCAGGGCCTACCAGAACTGCGTCACAATAGCTAACTTTTAAGCCAGAACGGACCATAGCAGCTTCTACATCTCTGTGATTAGCTGCCAGCAGGTTGTTGAAGTCCCATTTCCATTTCCTATAAACTACTAGATTGGATAACATTATCAGTAAAGAGAAGAGCCTTCCAGTCTGGTTAAAGGGGACTGCTTCCCACTTAAGAAAAAGTTTCCTGTTTAAAAGACAATAGTTTGTATGTGTCGGAGTAATTCACAAAAGTTTATAAGGGGTGCAACTCAACCCCATTAAAACGTTATTTTGGGTTTACTCCAACTCTAGTATACACTATTCTTTTTTTTTCAGATTTATTTTTAATTTAAAAACCATTTTAAACAATTTTATTCACTAAAAGTTGTACATTGGAAATTTTCTTAGGGTTTTTATTTGTTTATACTATATGTTATTTTATCAATGTATAGAAGTCATTTTCATAGGTAATCATTTTTCATATGGAAGTTTTTATTTTTTTTCATAAAGTTAATGTTCAGATAGTAGGCTATAAAATTCTCAATCTCTTCATGTCTGTATGACTAAATTTGATCAATAATAATAGTAGTAGTGGCAATCTTTCGCTTAAAATTTCATGCTTCAAGAAATTGGGTAAATTTCTTTTTTTTAGATTGGTTGAATATTCTTTAGTATGCATAATTCTTGGCTTTCAGCAGTAATTTTCTCACCACTTGGGATCATGAATAATGATATTTCAAGGTTATTCAATAAGCAGTGGTGAGCCCCTTCCCTCAAATCCAGAAATATATATATATACAGTACACTACATATACCACATGCCCACATGATTAAGACATTGCTAGCACAATATATTTTGTTTTTGTATTTTCTCGCCTAATTTTACACTTTAAGCATAATTAGGTATCATCTCTAACATTTCATACATCTTTTAGCATAACCATAACATGATGATTTTAAGTATATAAAAGACCAAAGAAATATAGGCTTCAAAGTTTTTTGATTGGTTGAACATCTTTACTATGCATAAGTTTGAGCTTTTAGCAGTAATTTTGTTCCCAATGGGGATCATAAGGACATAGTCATCATATATCAGGGTTATTTACAAAGCAGTGGTGCACCCTTTCCCTCAAATCCAGAAACATGTACGTAATATGTACCAAATGCCCACACGAGGGCAAATGTTATGCACCAAGCATATAGTATTTATTTACCGTTTGACAATTTATGGATCTTTTAACAACCATAATACAAAAATTGTAAATATATATAAATGAGTAGACTAAGAATTACACAAATATTACTTTAGAGTTTAGCAGCAAATATTTACAAATCCATCGAGAAAATAAGAAAAAATTCTTTTCCTGAAGAAATTATGTTACTTCATATGACATCCTAACAAACATATTTTTCTCAAATTCTTGAATAAAATATAAATATGTACTCTGGTCAGAAAAGGGGTGCGTAAAGGGACCAGATGCACTTGCATAATTATAAAAAAAGGATAAATAACTATTTGAAACCTGGAATATAGATGTTCTCCTATCCAAATATGCAGTAATCTTTATTAACTAAATTCTAAGCAGAGGTCTTGACTCACACCTCTTATGTAAGTCCTTTAACTAAATTTCCTGTCTCAACCACCCCACTGTCCTTGAGACAAATGTAAAGTGATATGATGCAGCTAGGCAGCTCTCACCACTTATCTGTTTTGAAATATGCAATAACTGTTCCAGCTTACACTGAAGATGCACTCCTATTTGAAGGGACTCTGTTTGTATTAGGAAAAATACAAATAACTTAAAAATTGAATTTAGCAAATTACAGCCATATTAAAGCTATTTTCTTATTTTGTAATATCTTTTATCCTATTTAATAGGTTATGCGGTATTCTGAAAAGTCTGAACGCCTGCCTAGCACTACATTATTCAGAATGAGGACCCAAGGTTAGTAAATAAAACGTGGCATTTTGTGAGTATATGTGTTTAATGATTATTGCACAAGTTATGGTCTCTGCAGACTGTGGAATCACAACCCTTAGTGTACCATCCTTCTCTGTGATGGGATATTATACTGAATACCATTAAACACAGACCGAAATAAAACGAAGCACAAAAATAATGTCAAAGTTGAAAAACATAAAAAACTAATTTTATAACAATTACAATCCAGAAGCAATATAAAATTATTGAAATTTGATAGTCTGACAAATCTGGAATAAAGTAATATCATAATTACATGTTGACTTTTAAAAAGCCAAAACTTTTAAATTTCAATAAAGTTGAAATGAAAAAGCCTAAACTTTTTAATCTCAATGAGGTTGAAAGTAAAAAGCCAAAACTTTTAAAATTTCAATGAAGTTGAAATTACCAAAATGAGCAGAAACCATGTTCCCAAAAGATATATACAAATTTTTCATATATACAGTGCAGGTCTACCTACAAGAAAAGGGAGATATGGTGGGCATATAAATTAAAATCAATGTTATAAGCAAGTTCTTAAATGCAATTACATAATACTGTAAATATTTCTTCCTAATCAAGCACACAGTATAGTATTAGTGTAAGCCAAAATTTCAAAAAGGAAATTAGTCTTAAATGAAAATTGTCATTTCCAAAGAAAGATGTAGTCTTTAATGATAAATGTAATTTCCTATGATAATTTTTAATGATTTACAAGTCCAGTTTGACTACTTTTACAAGAGAATGATGCCACCAGGTCCCCTTTTCAGGCAATACCGGCCAAGGCATGGGGCTCTCTACCAGAAGCTCATAGCTAATGTAACTGCGAGAGAACATAACATAGATCCATTTGTTTAATTTTAAGGCTTGCTTAACGAGTGCCAACCACATTTCAGTCTACTAAGACAGAAGGGCAGATAACAACTGCTACTCTAAGATGCAAGAATTCATGTTATTCATTGAATCAACAATGTTATAAGAAATATCACCTCAACAGTTGATAAATGTTAAAATACAATTTTGAAGGTCAACAAAGACTTTTACTAGGTATAACAAAGAATAGTGTCCATAAAAATCCTTTAAAAATAGTCCTGACTAGCCTGTCAATTTCATTCAGAAGTGGTGTAAGAAATGTAAGTCATCATTTGCACCTGGTGGAAAAAAAAGGGGGGACAAAAACAGCCAGGTGTGCCTTTTCCTTCCTTACAAAAATAAAATCTGGTTAAAGTGCAAATAAACAGCACTACAGGTTTTTACTTTAAGCACATAAACCAATGGAATACATGATTAGGAAAATTAAAAAGCAATACTGGCAAACTATGCATGTAGCAATATTACAATTTGTGCTACTCTGCTACTGTATGTATGATAATTTATTACATCAATATTACTGTACTATATTCTTTCTTATACTTCAGAAAGGTTAATTGCAAACTTTTAGATGAAACATCAGTAAATATGATGTATACCACTGCGAATAATGTAACCAAGAGAAATTAATTTGAAATTAATTATATTTAACAAGAACGAGGAAGCTGCCTAAAAGTAGAGAAGCCAACAATTGTAAAACAGGGCTTTCCTTAGGCTCCAAATATTTTCTAGGCTATTGAAAGCACACATATGATAACTGACAATGTAAGTGCTTGTACATTTTCTAAAAAGGATATCTACATAATTCTGTAAAAGACTATTATGAGAATAAGCTGCACGAATATGATAATCCATCAATACTACTGTATTCTCTCTTCGATGTATGGTGGCAGAAATGGCCATGCCCACTGTCTTAAGAGCTGCTGGTCAGTTTTAAAAAATTAGACATTATTAAAAGTTGCGCTTACTAGTAAAATACCAAACTGTTTAATAAATTTGTCAGGAAAAAAAATTCAGATTAAATGTCACCAAACCAGTGTAAATAGTAACAGGATTATGAACCTATGTTTACTTTATTTACCTTAACATGAAAATAATTTTTCCACTTAGAGCTAAACCAATTCAAGATGTGATAGTTTGCTTAAGGGATTTTGACAACATATTTGTATTATTACTGTACTGGATTATAATTTTAAAAAATGACCAACAGATTTCAGTGTTTTTTAGTCTATAAAACAAAATACTGTACATCCTAAAAGCTTAAATTTATGGATCCTTTGCCTCTCTAACAGCACAGCTCCTGAATAAAATTAAATGACTTGTATTAATCTGGTTTTAAGTTGAATTAGGACACCTGTCAATGGGCATAAGAAAAAATGTCTTCCATTTGAAAGTGTACTTTTAAGTATGCACTAACAATTAGCATAATACCATGTGAAATATACACCTACTTCAATAAGGAAATTTAATAATGCAATATTCACGTCAGTTTTAATTCCAACATGATTCGTTATGTTGTCGCATAAAATTTTTAAAATTTTTTCTCATTAATAATTTACAGATATCTATCCATGCTAGTGTACTGTATATTATATTAACAGGCAGTCTTTCGTTTAAAAAAGTTTGATTCTTTTTACACGTATTATCCATACAGCATTGCCTTGTAATTAAAACTAAAACTGCTAATGTAGCGGTGCAAACACCACCCATTTTCATCTACTTAGAATGAGAAACAAAGCAGAAAAAATTCAAACTGCAGATATGCATTACATGATAATTTATCATGAGTCAGTTGACAAGAAAAACAACAGTAGAGCTACTTCTGCCAAGTCAGCTGAAAACAAAGTATAAAACATGATTGTAGACATCCATTGCTACTTTGCTACATGCATGCACTCAAAAGGCTTAAAAATACATAAAAAGACCTTTATAAAACTAAGTGTAAAAGACTCGTCCTGTCATGATAAAAATTAATATTCATGTTGCCTTATGGAACTAAAGTTATAATAAGTCTTACAATCAAAATAAATGGGAAAATATGAATAATTTATGCAATTGTAATATTTTTTCCTTTCTAACTGTAACATATCCTTAAAATAATTTTAGTATTTTCTTCAAACAGTTGGATTTTGCAATGGGTTTTCTGTAATACGAATATCCTTAACACTTGTTGTGGAGCCATTAAGTGATGGAAGAGAGGACTGTCGGGATCCAAAACCACGATTGTGTACCGCTGAAAAGAGAAATAAATTAAACTATCAGTTACATTATAATGACCAACTTGAAAAAAAAGTTCATGCATTATGAACTACAGTACAAAGTTAAGTCAGTCAGTCTATATTGAAAATCAGTAGTTTTTACACTGCAAATAACAGATCCTTTATAAAAGATACAGTACACAATTTGTTTGTAGTTTAAGTTATTAAAAATAGATTACAGTACATAATTCATTTATAGTAGGATATTAAAAATTTATTAAAAGATAAGACTAAAAATGGATAATCCTGAAAGCTTTAGTGATATGTGCAAGATATTTAAAAAAGTATGAAATAAATTTTAATTCAACATACACTGGGAAAAAATGTCAAGCATTACAGTTTAATCATGCAATTATCATGGGTTTCAACTAGTGTTCGCTTTATCCATTCCTTTAAACAACTTCTTGATGTATTCCCCTCAGTTACAATAGCTACTAAATGTAACAAGAACATAAAGGCTACAATTAAAAATAATCTTGTAATCATATTTTATGTAAATTCCTTTACCAAGCTGCTAATGTAGTACAATATATGTATTTGTTCCTACAGGAATACAAACTAGACTTTTTTTAAGAGTATGATTTTGGTAAAGATGGAAATAGACATGCAAATTTTTAACAGGGTGGTTGTAGTTGCTGGCAGTTGGAGGGTTGGCTCTGCCCACCAGACAGTCTGTGCAACCTTTAACTACTATTTGATTTTAGCTGCAGTACAGTACAGACTGACTTCTCTTCTGCCTCACAATCTGGCCATTTTAATCTTTTGCCCTTCTTTTATTGCTGAAAATAAATGTGCTGGAGAATTATTATGTTTGAGGGATGTTTAAAGAAGCCGACAAGGATTCAGTTGCTTTCTGGATAAACAGTAGATGTTGAAGTTTTCTGTGCAAACTCGCTGTTATCTACTATTCCCAATGCAGCTTATGTCTGCTATTGTTCATGCCCTTATTAGTGTACCATTATGATAATGACAACATTATCCTAAGGAAGTTGGTATTTCCTACACATTGCTAGTGCTTAGGTTTTGCTGCTGTAAATGTCAAAGTGGAGTCTTTCCCCCACACAAGAAAGGCATTAAGGGCTTATCACCTGGCAGTGCAGTCTCTTCTGAGAGTCCCGTGATAGCATTTGTCATCCCATTATATATCTCCGTACGCGTTACAGATGCTCACGCTCTGTACTTGTGCTCGGTCTCGTATAAAACATACGCCAGTTGGGGTGAATGGCAGTGCCCTACTTCCCCCTTTTTTCCGCATGATTGGTCACCGCAGATCAGTGTCAACATGAGATAAAAGAATATGGCGCACATCCTTTATGTTTGATCTTGACTTGTCGCAGTGCTCTTATTCCACACAGATTTTCCAATGCACCAGGAGCCTTCTGCGCAATGAAATTATCTACTCTGTGAGACTCTTCCAACACACATGATCTTTCCACGTGCTTAGACTAGTCTGTGGCACAATATCTTGAATGCATTCTCTTGGTAAGGGATTGGAATAAGCAACTTCTCAGGACCACTTTCAGCGCTCGTATGAGCACCTAGATACCACATCACGTACACATGATTGCTGGCAAGGCTTCTCTCCATGCAGGGAAAGGTAATCTTGGGCACAACTGTGTACCGCTTTGTGCCATGCTCTAAAGCTTGCTATCTAGAGGAAACTAATGGCTTCTTTAGTCTCTAGGGGTACAAGACCCACTGACAGTTCAAACTCTTAAAGGGAAGAAATTATGTCTAATGATTGGGGCTTCAGCTCTCATAGGGGTGCTGAGGTCGTCGTTGCTCTCAAGTCTGTAGTTAGGATTAACTCCATCTCTGGTTCATATAATTTTTTATGCTCTAGCCGATTGAGCAAGAATCTGACTCCCTATGCTCTATTGACAATGCAGGTTCCAAGTGTCAGAGGAGACAGATCTGTCTCCTCTTCTCATTGATCCATTAATAGCAGTGCTGAAAGCAGGGACCCTGGTGGAAAGACTCTAGCACAAGGTTCACTGCCTTGGAGTCTAGTACCACGGAAGCTGGTTCCATGTTTAACCTCCAAAGAACTTCCTGGAACACCACTGGTCAGTCGCATACTTTGCTACAACCTGGGATTTGGCAAATCCTGAAATGACTTAGTATACAGATGTAATTACTCTCAAGTGCACAAACAATTTTCAACTTAGCGCACCAGTCGGTGAGCAGCATTCCCCTCCTCAAGTTGCTGCAAGTCCTTTGGGATAGATTTCAACTCTTGCCCTCCCCTCACGTGCACATTGATGTTTCAGTTCAACCTTCTAAGATCACAGAAGGCTCTGGCCTTAGCAACAGATGTGGAAGCAGTGGACAAATGACCATTAAGTCATTCAAGATGGTTCTCCAGGGCTTTACAGCAAATTCTTCCCTGTGAAAATGTCAATGGTGGTCTGGAAACTTGTTATCAACCTCTCCCCAGACACTGTTCAAGATGGAGATGGAATGTACAGTAAGGTTTGGCATCTGTTAAGAAGACTCCATGCGTTTTGTGGACCTGAAGGAGGCCTACTTCCTGTTATCCATCAGCTGGTCCTACAGAAAATACCTCCACTTCCCTTATCTGGGGAACACAAGGTGCTTCGGACTGTCTACCATCCTACCCTCCACCCCACCCCATGAGTATTTACGCTCATCTCCCCACGCATTATTAGGATTTGCCTCCAAAGGGATCTCAAAGATTGGCTGATCCTGTTATGCTCCAAGAATGAGACAAGACAGTTTTCCTTTTGCCACGATCTGAGAATTACAATCGTCCAGGAAAGTCCAGTCTCATGCTAAAGCATGAGGATAGAGTACAAGCATAGGCCGATAATACATCAGACTATTGTATTAACGGACAGAGGTAACGCAGCCGTTTCTACGCTATCAAAAACTTCCAGCATGACAGTGACAATGACTTTGTGAAATTTTTTTTCATTGGAGAGGCCTTTCCTGCATTGGCACCTCCACCAGTGATTAATAGTGGTGTTTAAAGGCCCCACTGTGTATACAATATGCGAGAAATTATTTTAAGTTTGTGTTTTTAAGCAAAATACTATTTACAAGTGGCTGAAGTTCAAAGTTATAAAAGAAATCTTTCATATATATTGAGTATAATTGAACGAACTTTACTTTCACCTTTTTGCAATTCTAAACACCCATTTTACAGCATATAGCACCAAGAATTTTATACTACATAAAGAGGGCTTCTTATGTTAAAGACAAACTCGATAATAATATACGTATAGAATAATTGAGCCTCCACCATCACCATCAAATGAATGAATAGGATAGTTTCTAAATATCACTTCTGCACAGCATTAGCAAGACAATCAGTAAGACCTAGCTCTGCTATGCTGAAGGAGACCTGCTATGATCTCTATCCAACACTAACAAGTTCAATCAACCAGTAAAATTGCAAACAAAATAAGCTTTAAGGTACACAGAATCCAAAGATCAAATTTTTTTTTTGAAGTGGCACTTATTTTGCATTCCCAAAGCTAGACTATGATGTTATTTGGAAAGTATGACATGGTTCGTTAAAATAAATTATACAAACCTTATAAAAAGTATCATCTTAACTGACTAATAATTAAATTACCTTTGCCTTTGAAGTAATAAAAGCAAATAAAAAAAACTTTATTTTTATGCAACCTTGTTAGTTGAAAATCATTGTTACATACATTACCCCATAGTTGGGCACTACAAAGTTAAAAAAAAATGTCAAAATATAACTTAGACAATTACTTTGACTCCTGCATTCTGTTTCATAAATCAATCTCAATGGAAATTAATACAAAATTATCCTTGCCCTGCCTGACAGAAAAAATATAGAGTACAGAATATAGTTTTCAATTATCAATATAATTAGGATGATTAATGTTTTTTTTAAGGTTTTGTAAAATTTAAATTTTATTCAAGATCTTTTATATTTAATTATTACTGAATATGGTAAAAGAAGAGGATCACAATGCTTTTAAGCTAAACTCAATGCATAAGTTTCTAACTTCTGGGTTTAATTTCTATAGTAATAGCTTCCTAAACAATAATAGTTACCGCTGCCAAAAAAGGTTCCATCTTAGGGGAAAACCAATAATTACCAAGAAAGTTGCTTAAGCATCATGTGACATACAATTGCCCTGTCAAACAAGAAAATACTTGCGTAGATTTTAGAGATGTATGTACTAATTAAGTGCCAAGCCTAAGTTTCAAGTAAAATTTACTGACTATTTAGTTAACACTACCTATACTAATACAGTACCTTATGGAAATTGTGATATAAAACACAATCAGGATACTAATGACTGTGTTACTTTTACACCAAATCCCACTAACTCTCTCTCAAACCCCACCTGACTAAACAGCCTTCCACAGCTTCACATGAGTCAACTGGCCAAGTTGGCTGTATGGGGAGAGAGGGGGATCAACATCATCATAAAGAGGATGTATGCTGCCAAATGGGACAACTTAAAAGAGGGGAAGAAGAAAGTTTTACTGCCTTGCTGCATCTAATGGTCAACCCGACCCAACAGCAAGCAGTACCAGCGGACTGGCAGCAACTTTTCAAACAATCCTGTGCCATGGCCCACCCACCCTCCACGAAAGTCCGTCGCCAAGACCCAGCCCTCCTTATGTCCTAACACCACATCAGAGTTTTAGATAATGTCATGGATAATAGGATGGCTACAGCATGATGTTGGACCTAAGAACATTGCCTATCATGAAGTAAACAATACAACTTGATATGTGTTCAAGCCTGAAGACCCAAAGGATACTCGAACATACGCTTAACATATATGGACGAGGCCTTGAATGTTCTCCAGGAACACACCAGGAGCCTGTGGAATGAAGTTTTATGACACAGGGACTTGCTTTCTGCAAATAGAGGGTGGGAGAATACTTCAGCGACTTCTATTTGATCGAAGCACAGCGAAAATCAATGTCTTTTCTGCTAGCAAAAAGACCACTAAATTTCATCATCATCATCATCATAGAGACAAGAAACTTGCGCAGAAAATCATAGACCTAAAGATGGCTTTAATGTCACTCCTATGAAGTTCCCACCGCCATACTTGTCCCTCCTGATTGATTGATTGATTTGGAGATTTATGGCATCCTGACCGCCCCTCCTAAACTGTGTGCTGTCCGCTGTCCTTACATACAAAAAAAAAAAAAAAAAGGACATGGCAGCATGGGTGCTACTTCAGACCCAATCACATGCAGGAGCACTTCATGCCTTTCCTGCACAAAGAAGCATGGCTCTACAGAAGAGTCCAGCCACCAACAGCATATAGTATTTGATAATTGTGGCTGTTAGGGATACTGCCGCAGAACCCCAACGTGCCTTACCATCAAGGGCACATGCAGACACTGTGAGTGAGTGGGCATCTACAACAGGTTCTGCCAACAGCCAATAAGCCCTTAGCAAGGTGGCCTGACCAATGCCAAGCCCCCCTTCTAGCAAGCCCTCCAACTGTTGGAAGATTGAGACCCTTTCCACAACAACCTGTCCGCCACTAGCGTCCATACCCATCACCCTCCTCTACAAAGATGAGAAACCCAATTATGATTCTGCCAGACACTACTACTACCTCAAATCCCCAGGAATAAGCTACAAACCTTCCAGGATGTGCTTGTGTCTAAGGAAGACAAAGAAGCAACTCCACTGGGTGCGGTGGCAGACCTTGCTATGAAAAATCCCCCTTAAGGAGCATGCAGTTCTGCTTACCATCTACAACCCACAACAGATCACCTACCCTTTCCACGAACCTGTCAAGAATTAAATAGACTCCATGGTCTAGCTGGGTATCATCAAGCCTTGTGGAGATGAGCAATCATAATGGTGACAGCCTCTAATCTTCATCCCAGAAGCCAAGGGAGTCGACATCACAGCAGATCTCAACGACCTGAATATGCAAGGCTCCCGACCAGCCCACGCTTAGAGCTGTTGTCCGCTCCACCCCCAAATCCCCCCCCCCCCCCCTGGTGCAGATGCTCTACACAGCTACACGCAGATAGAGCTAGCGAGTAGGACCATCATCTTACCACTTATTATGCATATGGATACTTCCAGCATTGCTGGGGACCCATGGACTTTGCTGCCACTGGTGATGGCTGTCGTTACTGTGGTGACCCGACACTCAATGGCATGAAGAAATTTATCAACATTCTTACCTTGGATGAGAACCTACCAAGACGAAGCACTAAGCCGCTGCTGCAAAAATGCCATCACTCAACAGAGAAAAGCTCATAACGACAGAGACTAGTGTATTTCTGCGGCCTCACCCTTTCTGAAGAAAGAATGGCTGCCAATGCTGGGCAAGTTGTGCCTCAGCAAGGCTTCCTCACACCGTCCAACCTGACGGACCTATGTTCCTTCATCGGATTAGTAAACTAATAGGTAGAATTTACCCCCAGATATTACCTGACTGCACAGCCTCTTCACACACTCCTGAGCCCCAAGTGCTCTTTTATTTGGACACCAGGTCTTCAAATGCATGAAGCAAGAACTCTCAAGCTTGCCTTATGTCTTTGACCCAACGCTGCTGACCATTTTCCACACCACTGCATCTCTTCTCTATGGGATAGGCTATGCCCTCCTCCCTGACCATGGCTCTGGAGGTCTCCAAGTAGGCAAGTATGGATCTCACTTTTTTCCAGACGCCGAGACGAGGTATGTGACAATTGACCTACAGATGCTTGTGGTATTTTGGGCCCCTTACAAAGTGCTTTCTGTATCTTCAATGACTACCTACCTCCACCCTGAAAACTGACTATCTGATGCCCATCAATAACAGCTGCACACTAGACATGACTGAAAACCTATGGCTTCAGCAAATGAAGTAGCACATATCACAATACTAATTTATGCCAGCGTGGTGCCGATAGTCTTCATACAACCCCCATGCACTCCCACACATCCATCAGCCAGCCCACATCTGAGGATACAACCATATGCACAGAGGTAATGGCACATATCACGTCCGTCATCAATATTGTACTCTAATAGCTTTCCAAGACAACGATATCACAACTATCAATGCAATCCAGACTCTGCAGAACTTGTTGACAGCAGCACAGGGTAATCCAACCTATGTTCGCATTTGTGATTTCATCATGTCCGTGTTCCCCATGAACCTTACAACTTGCATGCCTCTTTACTACCATACTGGAAGCTGCAAGAAGCCCTCTACTGATGGCAACCTTGTACTCTACTGAGCAAGAAAACTGGTTCCTGCAGCCCTACAACACTACACACTCAACAGACTCCAAGATAGTCACCGAGGTTACCAAATAAAGGGCTTAACAAACTGTCTTCTGACCTAGGAGAGAGACTGACATTGCCAACACCTTTGCTGCCTGCGGGCACTGCCAGGTCTTGTGTCAAGAACAAGAGTCTCTTCACAATGACGATACCCACTTCTCCAACTGACCTGCGGTCATCCCTTGCAAGGGTGACATCATTGCCTCCTCAACCAAAAGTCAGTTCTGCCACTACTTCAGAGAAGTAGGTGTTTCAATCTGCCTATGGAAGGCCTTGTTTACCAACCTCACAGAGCAGGGGGGTGTACACCACGTAACTTCATCGCCACACCACCTGCAGTTTAATGGACATACTGGTCACTCTCCTGCTCAGGTAGTGTACGGTCATCCTCTCCATAAGTGTGCCCGGCCATTCTCAGTCATTCATGAATAGTGAGCAAGAAAGGCCAATAAATGTAACTGCCGAGCTGCTCTTATGTAGCCCAGGCTGAATGTGGACCAACACCTCTGCCTCCATGACCCGAAATGTTACTGATGGGACAGCTGTGATAGTCATGGATGGTGTGCAATCACGCTACAACAAAATCCACTACATAAGGGGTTGAATGTTACGTATGGAATAAAACAACCTATGACTGAATCTTATTTCTCCATCCCTACAATCAACCATCTCCTACAAGAAATTTCATATTTAGACAACCTTAAGGCTATAATCCATATGCACCATAAAAATAAAATCTAAAGCTAACCTTCTTAACATGACTATTGTATCAAGTAGCTTTTAAAGCTAATGCTTATATAGTAGATCACCACTCACTTCATTGATTTGAAAAGATATGAATATGATCATGATCTGACCACCTTTAAATGGTGTGATCGTGAGACTTCAGAAGAAGAAGACAAGACACCTTTTCTACTAAGAATAGCTAAGCTATGCTGGAATTTTTCCTTCCTACTAAAAAACCTCAAACTTTGTAGACTAGTAATGTCTACAAAGGAAGTGCACATAATTATGTGGAATTCAATATTATAGCAAGTGGTGCTACATTGAAAACGTTACAAATTATGACCCACTTAACTTTTGAGAATAAAAATGTACTTCACTTCCTTCGGTTATCCAAACCTATAGTGTTTACTAAAATATATCTAATTTATGATGGAGTCATGGTAAACTAGACTGAGCAACTTGCTTGGGCTACATTTAGTGATCCTGGCATATTGGTACACTGACTAACAAGGTCTAAAAATCCACATTTCTGTGGCTAATCAAAGGTAACAATGTGCCATTGCAAAATTTGTTAATAAATACTATAAAGACAGAAACAAAACAACAACATTGAAGTTTACATTATTTCTATAACTCTAAATATGACTAGAAGCACATTTTTCCAGCCTTTTGAAATAAAATAATGGAAGGGTAACAATTCTGCCTTTGACTAAATTGTTATAATATGATCTTCACCGTGTTTGTAAAGCTTCAAAGATAAAACAAATTTACTAGTCTAATATAATGTAACTTTTTTTCTGGAACACCATCATGGGAATAGAAATAACTAAAACCAATATTCTAATAAGTACTATCTTCAGTTATCACAATATACTGTACTGCAATTACTTCATTTATGCCTTCTATGGCAACAAATCAATCTTTAGTGCCCCCCAAACTTTTAACTAGATTGAGGTAATTTTGCAGGTTAGATCTAATACATCAAGATATTATTACAGTACTAATATATATTGCCTACCCTATTAAAAATCAAACAAAACATTTGAAAAGATTACTTTTTTACCATAAGGTCCCCTTCCCCCCTCACGTCGTAAGAGCTTAAAGATTAAATTTTTTAAATGTTGCTGGTGCTAATGCAAAATTGTAATATAGAATAAATATGGAGCAAAGTGTAAATATGAAGCAAAGTGAACAACACTTGAAGACTGCATAGTAAGATCCTAAAGGAGTCCACTCAAACATGCAATGGAAATGATTGCCTTTAGTCATTATGCTTTAAGCATCGTGTACAATAAATTAGCTTTTGACCAAATACAGGCATTTTTATGCTATCCTTATAATACATTCCAATGATTATTGCTAACACATTCCAATGATTACCTATGATCTAAATTTCTAAGTGTGATATGAAAAATATAAGTGAATATTCATGGTGCTTGGTTACCATATAAATACTGTACTATGAAATAATTTTCATGCATAGCTAAGACACATGCTAAATTTAGTATGCTACCTGATGTACA
The DNA here is from genome assembly GCF_036898095.1 of Palaemon carinicauda. Classification (NCBI taxonomy): domain Eukaryota; kingdom Metazoa; phylum Arthropoda; class Malacostraca; order Decapoda; family Palaemonidae; genus Palaemon; species Palaemon carinicauda. The sequence continues at coordinate 5,052,123 of NC_090736.1, read as the reverse complement.
GTATGAACAGAGCATATACAATCTTGTCACACGAGATGCAAATTTGCTTACACAGGAAGCAGAAAATTATAGGCATGCTTCGTCACAAAGATGAATTATTGATTTGAATTATGTTTTTAAGGTTTACTGGAGACTTATTTCACTGTATTTGGGATGCTTAAAAGTTGTCTGAATTAATTTTTTGTGTTCCAATCACGCAAAAATTAATTTCCTTTTATAACCATCCTCAACTAAAAGTTTTGTATAAATGTGATACAAATACTCTCCTCTATGCTTTATAAATTTAAGGATCTGAGAATGATAAGGTGTCAGACATGGAAATATGAGACTGCAACCCATAATGTAATTCGAAACTTGCATTATCAGTGAATATTGTATATAAATGTGAAATCATATATATGCATATCCATATAATTATTAAACTAATCTCCTTTATATGTCACAAATGTATATTCATGAACAACTATATTCTATGGAATAAATCTTCCATTTCGATGAAAGCCCCACAATTTTTTTTTTTACTTCTAATTGGGAGGTGACTGCTCTGGTAATAGCAATAAGGAGTACCTTTATGGTAATAAACTCTCACTTCCATCCAAATTCAAAAATGAGAAAAAACAATGATTAAATTTTAAATTGATTGCAAGTAAATCTTTTTGTACATGTATATCTATTGTAACAAACACCCATTTTAACTTGACACTGATCTGGAATTTCTTGTAATATAATTACAGCAATACCCCACTTTACATTGGTTCAACATGTGTGTTCTCATCCTCAAGTATCAAATGCAGTACAGAAATACAATAACGAGGAAGTACTGTACTGTACAGTACTGCAGTTATCATGGAAACTTATTAATGTAGGTACAGTATCTGGTTTTATAAAATAATAGGTTGGATGTAATTTTTCTTGTTCAGTAGTGTAAAACGAATGTACAGGACACTTTATAGGACAGAAATCTGACCTACGTCGATAAGAGACTTACTTGTGTGTCTAGGACCCAATTTATAATAGGTCGGGGTATTACTAGCATATATGATTACATACAGTTTGTTCATGGCTATATTTCAGGAAAGTTACTTTAATACAGATATAGATATTTTCTTGCATTTTTTGTGCCTAGTATTAACAGAAGTCAGCAATCATACTTATGAAGATGTAGTAAACAAAAAGAAATAATCAAACATTCAACAACACTTCTGTCTTAAAAACAAACCTTGAAAGGTAATAAAAGTATCTGGATATCAACTCACCCTCACTTTTACAAGAATGAATACCCTGACATGTCAAGTAATATGCGCATAAGTACTTGGTATCTTCAATCTAATACTCCTTAATTGTGAGTAAAGAACATAGTACAACAATAAATTCAAAATCTCTTGGGGTTAATGGCACAAAAGGCTTTTGTGCCCAAACTCCAATCAAAGAGATGAGACTGTCTCATGTTAATGGAACGATAAAATATACAAACATTAGTGCTTACTAGATGGAAACCTCAAAAGCATTAGTATTATTAAATTAGGGATAATGTAAGATTTTGAAGTTTGGCCCTTAACTACTCTAGTCATTTCAGGGTTACAAATAAATTAAATGCAGTTCATTTAACTTCAACCATAACAGTATTAAACTAATCCTGACTAAGAAAATAAAATACTGGTAACAATAATCCTGACAAAATACTATATTGTAAATTATATTTATATTCATTACAGACAATACCTGAATACTTGTAACTTTCAACTTCATTCCTTCTTGTAAACCAGATAACTGTAGTTGTTAATTGTAATTTTTTTTTTAGCTATACAAAACAGTTCTTTAAAATAGAGAAAGTCTTTAAGGGAGCTGGAACGTTCGGTGAAATCGTTAACGGGGTCGTCTATAACTTCACTTTTGACAATCAGTTCAGGACTGAGATAAGGGATGATTGCGATGGGGAGTTTTAACTAAGAAACTCTGGTTTGTATAGCAGGGAAAAGTAAAAACTGAAAAAGAAAAGTGGAAAAAGTCTCCTTGGTCCTATAAGGGATTGAAGATGATGACTCCAGCAACTCACAGGCTCTTCATAGGGATAAATAGGCTGATATGGCCTGCCCAGTACTTGGTTGGTACCTGGTACAGTACTAGGTTGATGAAGGCATTTTTCTCATCTCCAGCCCAAAGGAAAAATGCAATCTGGTTTTAAATACCTGTCACAGGATGGCCGATGGATAGGTTTTCATTCCAGCATCCTCCCTCTTGTTAAGGAAGGATAGGGGAGAACTACTACAGTACTTCAGATCCGGTTTAATAAGAATGGTACAAAAAAACGTAGGTTACCAGCATCATTGTAAGATTCAATGTGTAATGGTATAAAAGCTTCATCCCCAAGTAAAGGGAAGGTAGGAAAATGCAGAAAAGTCAGTTACTCTACCCTTTCTCCACACTTAAATTGAACATGTGACAATTGACAAGATGCATCCTGTCCATAATAATAGAGCTACCACTACAAGGCCAAAAATAGTGATGATGGACTTGCATGTATACTTCCTTAGGAAGGCTACACCCATCTCACTGTAGATCTGGAGACTAGTGGGAATAATGAAATAATTCTTCAGCTCTCTACTGGGATGATACTCGACTCCTTCAAAGGTCAAAGAGTATGCTCCAAAAAGTGTCAAAGTTGGAATGAGACAGTTTGTGACACCTCTTTCTTGGTTCTCTGTCCTAAAGAAGAAATATTGAGACACTGGTAAGTCAAGAGATCATTCCACATGCTGTGAGTGGATAAGTACCCCATGTATTCCAAGGTTACTTCTCTAGAAGTGCTGAAAGATCTGGAATCCTTCCACAATTGGCCGTCTGGCAAACATACCGAGTGGAGGGAAGTAGATGTCCAGGAGATCCATCCATGGGTGTTGGAAGAACCTTGAACACTGCCCACAAGTCTTGGATGGGTGAAAAAAACACTGGGAACTTCTTGCTAGCTGTATAAGGAACATAATAGTTCCTGGAAATTCCTGAAGGGGGCAAGCACCATCTTGGCTACTCAAAGATGTAAGGACCCCTCTGAGCTTACAACCACAACTTATCCCTGGTGACAGCACCTGTCTCCTAGTACATTCCACTTGTCAGAAATGTACCTGGCTGATAGCTCAACAGTATTGGTATAGAATACAAATCAGATGTTAACCTGATTTGTTAACTTGCAAAAGGGGGAGGGAAAGAGACTTGTTGATGTGGGGTACTATGGGGGTGGGATGTTCACTGCCCACACCCCTTAAGAACTCAGTTAGCCCAGGTGCAAGACACAACCCTCCCTCGACACACTGAGGACGGTTGCATGTACACAAGTGGAGAGCCAGGGAGGACTCCCCTCGTGAGGTTTCCTTGTGTAGCCACCAGGAAGATTGGCCTTTGCCTCATGTCTTGGAGGACCTCTAAAAACTGACCAGTTATCCTTAAATTTACTTAGAGATATCAGATGAAGCACCTGTTGGAATAAGCTTGCCCAACAATGAAGGTGGCAGAGAGACTACTAGCGCTGGGCTGTGTTCAAGAACACTATTGGTCTGCGAGATATTGGGGCCAGGGGTCCAGACCATAGCAAATACCCAGCACAAAGGACACTCGCTACTTGAGACTAGGCCCTGTGCTCTGTCACCTTACCCAAAGGCAAGACAGGCATCACCTTCTTGGTGGCTAACATAGAAATGGCCTCGATAGGAGGAGGCACACCAAAGAAACTGTGGCTTATGAACCCACTTTGAAGTCGTGTAAAGTTAAAAGTTTAAAGAAGACTAACATTTTCTTATGAGCTCAGTGCAAGTCTATGTCAAGTCATATATAATGAAGGAATTATGGCCAGGAGGAGATAGAAGGTAGGCTGGTCAGCTGGTAAGTTAGGAGTTATCACACATCCCTCAAAAAAGTGTGGCAAGACCTAGTAGGAATGGCCATCAGAATAAGTATTCTCAGGCAAGGCTAGTATAGTATAAGGTTGATCATCTAAAAGGAAGTTAAACCACTGCTCGGTATACAAACTTTGGATAAACAAAGCCCCTGTTTCCTTAAGAAGATTTAGCTGGGCTTACAATTATAGTCAAATTGCATGGCTTAAATTGTGTTTAAGTGCATCTTGTGTTGATCAGCTGCCTGCCATGGTTATGTCCCCAGTCAAAATGAAGGTACTGATATTGAAGATTGGTAGAGACATCATTAGTGACCTACAAAATCCAAATAGTTTTGAAGCAAGGTAGCAAACTCTTTAATAGTTGAACCACAATTCTGATTTGGCTTTGATGTTCTCCACTACAAGCAGCAAAACAATGACCAGTTAACAGCAGCCTGAGGAAACTTGCTTAATCCCCAGCGGCACAAGAAACTTGTTAAGGTGATCACCACACATGACCACAGGTGGGACGTTGAGAAAGGCTGTAGCGAGTTCACTACGGAATAGCAAATACACTCGACGTACGGCCTAGGCCATAAAGCAATTTAAAACGACACTCATACCAGTATTAACACGTTTCTCCAACTATGTGCCATGGCTTAAGAACTCGTAAGTGAAGCTACTCAAGGTCTGGTAACTGCTTGGATCTCGTTTACACAAGACTCCCCTGGCGTTATTACAAATAAGGTTGGTTCTCTAGTTGGGATATCTGATCATGCCTTGATTTCATTAGTAGTGAAGACTGATCAGCCTATTCCGGATGTGTCATACTCATGTAAGATTAACATAAAATCTCAAGCAGACTGGAATGGCCTTTAGAGTGATATTTTGGGCTAGAATTGGTTGCAATTGTATAATAGTATTGAGCCTGTTGTTCTTTTGAATGAGAATCTAGTCAACATAATTGGTAGTGACATATCGCTTCTCATGTGTTAAGATACTGAGTGAAAGACAAACCCTGGTTCAATAAGGATTGTAGACATGCTTATTTGGAGAACAGGAGGCCTATCATCTTTGGAAGGTTAACAGATCAGATTTGACTTGGAATAACTATACAGTACTAAGCTTAGAGCTATTGCTCAGAGTTTATGCTTCAACTGAAAAGGAATAAAATTTAACCGCAAAAGAAACTTTCTGGTACAACCCAGGAAAATAAGTAGTGGGCTACCCTTAAATCTGCACTCCTTGTTGTGGACGCAACCGTTCCTTCTTTTACTTGAACCATATGGCTCTGTCACTCACTGTCCAAAGGAAAAGGCAACCTTTTTGGCTGTTGTGTATGACAGTAAGCAGAGTAATGAGAAACTATATCTTCCCGATTCCTGTTTTCCTAAGGCTAAACTAATTAGTTTAGCTTTTTGATCTTGTGAAATTAAAGCTCTTGATGAACTTTGATGCTTACAGGACAGTGCCATCCTGTTTGTAATAGTAGGTATGCAGTTAATTATAATAGTCTTGCCTTCTCCATCAGGAGGCTCAATATTACACAGCATTCTAGAAGTTTTATTCCAGCTGTATCCAAGTTGTGGAATACTAATCCTTATTGGGTACTTGAATCGATTGAACTTTCAAAATTCAAACTTGCAGCAAATGTCTTCATGTTGAACAGGCTGGCATAAGTCTCTTTATAGTTTATATATGAAAGATTTGTTTTAATGTTGTTACTGTTCTTATTTTATCTTAATTGTTCATTAAGTCTCATATAGTTTATTTCCTTTCCTCACTGGGCTATTTTTCCCTGTGGGGACCCTTGCGCTTATAGCATCCTACTTTTCCAACTTGGGTTGTAGCTTAGCAAGTAATAATAATAATAATAATAATGAACTAACTAAAGAGTGGTAAATCTGCTTATACACATCATATATATACATAAAAAAATATCTTGATTACAAAGAAATAGAGGATATTGCCATACAATAAAAAATGTAGCTTCCCTTAATACAACTATCATATGTCAAAAAGTGTAAAAGTTTCCACAAAATAATGAAAAAATAAACTGTACTGATGCAGCACGACTAAAGAGCTCCATTCTAAGAGGATAAAACAAAAAGTAATTACACAACTTTCAGTTCACCTTTGTGAGAAGGGTTAAGACATTTCAAGTGAGAAAACAAAGGAAATTAAATTAGCAGTAAGTTCTTGAAAAAAATACCCCCAAACCCGCATAATCAAAGGAAAATAGAGCTGCACCAACTCTGCATGGCCACGAAAAGTGAGACTACGTATTAATTAATACTTACCACACAGTCCAGAAGGCGTGTACAATGAATAGATTACCTCCTCCCCGTCTACATAAATATTTTCAAAGTAAACTTAATCACTTTATTTCTTACCTGGAATTCATGTGCTATAAACTTTTGAATAAAATGCAAAAAATAACATTTACCCTGAGCTAAGTAAAACTTCCAAATGGAAAGAAGGGTTGGAAAATAGTTTACGCAGCATCTGCTCCCAGCTACTGCCATTCTGATTTTCATTTTTCTCAAGTACAGTATAACATTTGTGCAGAAAAATAATAGACTTTGTTATTGGGTGAGGTGAGGAAAAACTTTCAAGATTTCCAGGTTAAGTATTGAAATAATCAATTCTAGTTTTAAGATTAGGTTCATAGTAAGGAAATCTTCTGGAATCTATGTCCTGAACAATCTCTAATATCTTAAACCAATCCTTGCATCCCTATAATTAAATTTGCACTACACTCTACACAACTAATTTGAACTACACACCACCTAAATTGCTCCCTTTCCTAAGCCTATCCAATTACAACAAAATTAACTTCATTAAATGATTAGCACATCCATAAGCGCAACACCACTGTGCTATTAGAAATTTCACCAATGATAAATTCCTTGTAAAATTGATAGCAGTAGCTATTGCTCTACTAAGAAATTTCACTTTAGAATAAGGTAAACAAGTTTAAAGCAATTGTTTAGGAATATCCATGACGAGTAAAGGGCAGGGCAATAACAAAGAAAATGAGAAATTTTTAGTTTTAGGGTCAACATAAACATTAAACCAGCTTCGGGGGAGAAGCAATATGAATGCAAGGGGAGGTTCATAAATGTAATTAATTTTATCATCAAAATAGCTTCTCTGAGGTGACCATTTACATGGCTATTTCCAAACTATAAAAGAGTAAACATTCCTCTGTTATTCATAAACAGTTCGTTATGAAGAATAAAAGGTTATGCCACCATAAAACTCAATTCTGAAGATCAGATAGCATCGCTACGTATAAAAATTGATAAAATTAACCAGGATTAGTTTTTTTAGGCCCAAGTCAGTCTGTAAAACCTTTAAACCCATCAAGTTTGGATCATGCCATACAGTACACAGTTAGGCAACAACATTCTTGGTTCATGTAAAGATTTGTTTTAGGTTCTAAAATAAGAGCACAAGAAAACTTACAGGACAAACATTTGAAAGAGTAAAGAGTAATTTGAGTAATTTATGTAAAAATGACCCATCTTCATAGCATTTGTAAATCTGAGGTCAATCTGAATGGTCAGACAAGATATCCGTATTCACCATTAATACAGAGGGACAAGCATCCATTCAATATGCATCATTTGGACTGTTTCAAGTTTCAGACATGCATGAAACCTCAACAAACCACTAACTTTTAAGCGAAGATTTAATTAACAGCTAATGTTTCCTCAGTTACTCTTGGTGCTAAGCAAACTGACTAACAGTGCAACAGCTAATAATTAATCTTTGCAAGGCTTCTTACAATTGGATGATGGATGGATGAAGTGCAATTTGCCAGAAATTAGTCAACAATGAAAATAAAAGAATACCAAGAGACTGGGAGGGAAGAGAAAGAGGCTAGAAATAAAAAAAAGTGACCAACCAAAGTTACTATAGAGCAATTTAAGAGAAAAAAATAAGCCAACCAAATGTTGACCTCCCTACATGCTGGAAAGTCCTACCAGAAAAACAGGGTTGCCAATTATAAAGTTATGTATAAAATACATTAAAAGTTAGTATTAAACTTCAACTAAAGCAGATCATTTTCGCAAAAGGAAGAAAAAATGAAATTGAAGGTCAACTAATAGTTTTATCTTCAGCAAGGTGAACATTAACATGAGAGGCGGCAGTACCGATATACTTTATGTTCTTTTACCATAAACAGTGCTAAACACTTTCCCCTCAAAAACCTATATGGTTAACTTATACTTTCTTGTGTTTAATAAAATAAAACTGATTCAACATAAAGCAGTGGTATATTAATCTAATTATAATAATAAATATGAACTGAGAAGAAATTAGTATGTCACATGGATGTAATAAAAATGAGGGTTCAATATGAACTGCTAATATTTAATATCAAAATGATGGTATGGAAAAAAGATTACCATGAATCTTAAGTCCATAAAAGGACCCTTGAAGTTGAGCAATGCTCCACAGATATTCAAATAATCAAAAATGACCACTAACGAAGTTAAAGGTATACTGTAGCGAATGAGAAATGTTTCAATTTACCTATTGTTAGGACTTCCAAATAATACCTATGGTTAAAAAATTTTATCTGGGGCTGAGAAAGTACACTACCTCATTCTGTCAACTGACTTAATAAGTTGTAACTTTCATGTGTCGCATTTCTTACTTCACTTACTGTACCTATGTTGCTAACATAATTTAGTACTTTTAAAGCTATAAATTTAAGAAGTGTATTTTAATGTTTGGCTTCAAAATCCAAAAAATGAAAAATTTCTATTGACAGCCAACCTTACTGGAGGAAACAAATTTTTAGTGATGTGAATATCATTAACATTCCTTTTTCTTTAAATCTTCATCAAGTTCTGCACCATCTACAATACTATTTACAGCTCGAGCCAAAATGCAGTTCATATTTCCTAAGATAAATCTAAAATATGCCTTTCCTAAAATTTTTGAATTAGATGACTTGAATAAAAATATGTTAAAGGTCTGTCATTAAAATCTGCTAATTTTAAGAAGAAAAAAGTGCACTATACTGATTACACCATTCTACTTTTAAAAATAAAAGGTCTTGTTAAGTTATCAAGCAATCCTATTTTGGTTAAAAGATACCATTTGTGTAAAATAGCTATTGGTTAAGCAATTCAATTTGAATTACCTGTAGTATAAAACACTAGAGAATGATTTTAAAATATTAAAATTAATGATTAAGAAAAGTCCAAAAAGCAGTTTCCACTGATTAATCATTAGTTAGGTTATACTAATCATACTGCACAGTATAAACCATCAAAAGGATTTGATTAGATACTGAATATTCTGGTTGGCTAATTATTTATTAGATTTTTACGGCATCTGTAGTTTTCAAATTATATTCATATACACAAGAAAGCATGTGCTAAATTTGGTTTCTGGATGTACTTTGACATAATATTGTGGTTATATTTTCTTTGTAAGACTACTGCAAACTGCGATCATACAATTATGAAGTGTAGGTACTTGTCAGAGACATACCATTAAAAGCCTAGTGCTAGTCTACCAATTAGGCGTTAATCCCAATGAAAAAATTTCAAAAGGTTATAAAATTATCATGGGATCTAAAAAAAAAATTAATTTCATAAAAATGTGAAGTCATGGTTCTAATAAAAACTCAAATACTGTATTAAAATTCAAAAAGAATTTCAGTATTAAAATTTGCAAAATAACTGGCAACCCTATTAAATTTGGCATTTATAAAAAAAAAAATTTAAAAAGAAAGAAAAGATGGCAACTGCAATAAAGAAACATCAAAGGCAGTTTTTGGAGGGGATGGGGAAAACCATGTACTAAACGGCTATTGGTATGGTGTTTTTATGAGGCAGCATGACAAGTATGGTTAGTTCAAATGCTGCTTCAAATAAACTGAAACTTACACAAAGCTTGTTTTTGATGATGGGTGATGCGTTCAACACGATTTACCTTCTCCAATCGACACAGCAGAAGACCGGCGGGACCCACTCACCGCTTTTGGGGTCAGGGGAAATTAATATTTACCATCATGGGGCATCAAAGTATATATAGCATAGTTCAACCAATCAATTAAAGCTTAAGAAAAAATTTTCAGCAAAAAAGAACTATTTAACAGGACTGCAGTACTGTACTTTGTTGAGTATTAATTCAAGCAAAAGCTCTAAATTACTCGGCAATTGCAAAGACCTTAAGCCAAATTTATCAAGTATTTTAGAGACAAGAACCTAGAAGACCAGAATATAAAAAGATAAAAGGTTGGAATATGAATAAACAGAAAACATCCAGGTCAAATATCATAGTAAACATGAATTGCACAACTTTCTGAAAAATAGCACAACATGAAAAAATATGTACAGCAACATGGCTAACTTACATGAATAAAAAAAAAAATTTCTCTGGTCAAAAAACATTTTGCTACAAGACAAAATCAACTAAGCCACCCCGCTCTCACATCATCATACCCCTTCTGCCTTGCAAAACTGAAATATATTAAGGCAATGATATTTATCCATCCACTTGCAACATCCATCCTATAAATAATTTAAGGAAAGACTAAACATATGCACCTAAATTAAAGAAATAAATATAAATAAGTATAAATATTTCATTTACTCAAAGAAGTATTCTGCTGCTAAATAATGTTTCCTAAGGATTCTCATTCTTGTCAAATTAGTAAAGTATACAGTATATCGGATACTGTACACACCCAAATTACACTGTTCCCTGAAAGTATGCTTTCATGCTCCACACACCTTCATTCAAGATGTGTAGTAATCTACATAATTGTACAGTTATTAAACATTAAACTCATTAGATCTTTATGTATTTCAGTGAATGCTCCTAGTTGTTCAGTGATCAAAAATTTTCTTTTGTACTGGTATTGACAGTGCTTGAGCCACGTTGATTTTCATGTTTACAATTTGAATTAAAATATGAAATATCTACATGGAAATTTTTTTATTAAAACTTGTAATGGGTGGACTTGTTTCGATCTCTTTAAAGCATTCTATCTATTGCTATATCTTTTCAATCATGAAAACAATATATCTGACCAGATAACATACGTGAAATGCGTCACGAGGGGAATGAAACTAGCAATTCACTTCCTCCTCATCATATGGAAATCTTATCAGTAGCTTAAAGCAATAGTTAATAAAGCTAATGAAACTGAAGCTATTCAGCTCATACAACAAGAGCTGGCTGGGAATGAAACGGGATACAGTTGCACGATTCAAATCCAAATTTTGGCAATACAAACTTCAGTCATTTTACTTTTCTGGATAATGCAAAGCAAAATAAGGCTGCAATTGATACTCATAAGCTGTAATATGTTTAACTTAATAACCAAGAGCCCAACAGTAAAGGTATATTAGATACTATAGCACTTTTTCCAAAAATTAGAACCTCAAAAGCTAATATCCTGGCATAAAAATAAAAAGATAAATGCTTACAAAAAAGCAAAATTAATTACATACAAACATCATCATACGATATAAAATAAATATTGCATACTGTATATACACAGCTAACCCCTGGAATAAGCAAGGAGGGAAATCATTTTCCTGTCTACTTGGAACCAAAGAAATCTGTGAATGATGTGGTCAATCATCTTTCCACATTCACCAATCCACTCTATTCTCATACGGGATCAGGAATTGACAGAATATTTTCCTGAAATTTAACATCACATACTATTCCTACGCTATTGTTACGAGTGCCTTAATACTTACAATAAAATATATGGTATGGAATGAGACAACTCACACCATATATGGGGAATGTTTAACACTGGAAATAACATTTTATAGGTGTGTAGTAGCTATCTTTTCAGCTCTCTAAAGCTTAAGTATTTATAGCCAATGCATTGCAATTACACCTTGAATATTCCACAGATAACCCTGAGACTATGCTGGCAATCCAACTAAGATATAGCCTGCAAATACCAGGGGCTAATGTCGAGTGTAATTCTTCATAAAGAAATGCTGTTTAAAAAAAACCCAAGAGGAAAGCAGACCATTTGCCACTCTTAAAAACATGCACAGCTTCCTCTGGAAAGACTAAACATCCAAGTACAACTCAAGCAGACACACTTTGCATGAAAGATACATACAGTGGAATTGCAACATTACTACCTTCGTGGGAAAAATGAGGGGAAAAATTTTTTAAAAAATAATAGTGAAAAGTCTAAGCTCATGGGTTATGGTAATTCAAACTACCAAGATCCATACTGCCCACATACATCACACAAGGGTTGAATCATGAATAGAGTCACTGCATGGCAAACATAAGCATCACAAATTTATAATAATCTACATTTAAGAAAAGAAAAAAAGTTTTCAAGCTACATTTCTCACATTCTCAAACTGAAGACTCACATCAACATCTGACATGTACTATAAATAAATGTCTGGACACTGAACAAAACATAACTTAGTATAAACGTATCAGAGTCAAAATAAATTTTTCTTTCATATTAATATGTTAGGGGCTAAGATCCCAAGACAGAAATAATTAAATTAAAAAAATTATTTTCCATACATAACCATTACTCAAAATTTAGCCAACATCGATGGTCTTTGAAGGCCACAAACTTTTACATCTTATGTTCAACAAACACGACAATGTGGTAGTAGCCTTGTCCATGTGAATGAGCTCTCCATTCCTGATTTGACACATATGCAAAAAGTAAACCTGATAGAACCTCCTGAAAGGAAATAACTATAGGAAATTATATTCCGAGATCCAATAAATGTTACTAACTGTGAAGAGCTAGTCTACATAGATACTAGGTGGCTAACTGTGCTGAGTTCCAGTTAATCACAACTGCTGATATGTTGTGACCACAGGCAAATAAAATGCAAAAGGGAGATCAAGGGACAGCTCCGAAACAAAGGTGACAGACAATACCATACATTGTTATAGCAGCTATAAAAGGTAGACAGTTATACAAAAAATTTGAAAATCCTGAACTGACTGCAAAGGAATAACTGGTTTAGGAGAAAAGATGACTACCTAGATATTCCCACCTTGGTAGAGGGTCAGGCTTCCATAAAATATTCTGTATCCATGTCCTTCTTCAAATAATTTGTCACTGTAGTTTGTACTAAATCAGATTTATCCTACAAGACAAAGAACCAAACTTTTTGGCAAAATTTGCACAGTAGGTAATACTGCTGTACTACACAAAAACTGCAATATAGTACAATGTTGCAGTTATTTGTTACCAGCAGCCAAAAATACATAACACTCAACACCAAACAGTGGTTCTGAGGGGAGTGATAGGAGACATGATTCAAGACGAGCCTCTATTCAACTTGTATAGGAGATCAAGCCTTATTAGCTCTAATAGAGGAACATTTGGGTAGGGAAAGGAGCCTTAGGAGTATGATGATGATGTTGACTGAAAAGAAACTGGTTAAATTCTTGTGGATAATAGAGAAGGCCTTGTAAAGTCTGTAGTATACGAAATTATGATACAATGCAAGAAGAACAGGTTACTTACCTTCAACAAAAAAAAAAAAAAAAAAAAAAAAACTATCCATAGCCTGGCAAAATAATGCCTACAGTTTAGTATGTACTCTCTAACGTGAGCTAAGTATCTTAAAATACTTAAGAAGAGGTGCCAAAACACCCAACATTTGAGAAAGCTAATCCTATAGAGAGCAAATACCAATGTGATAGATATTTGACAGCACTTTGAAGTAAGATGACCCACAACAGAAGCCAATTAAATAAAAGATTTAACAAGGAAACTAAGAAAGGAAATCCCTTACAAAAAAAAAAAAAAACCACTCCAGGTTTGTATTGGATTAAATGGGATTTATGATTTTGGGCACCAAAAATGAATAGTTGCACTAAGTTAAAAATTAGAAAAGATTGGACAGCAGGAAGGAAGAAAGGCAAGTAGCAAGAAAGTGCAGTTAGGACCAAAGGAATACTGCCAAGACACTAAATGATGCCTACAGTAAAAGGAAGAATAGCACTTTGGCACTTTACCTCTGGGGGGCAACACTTCAGGAATGACCCAGATAGATAGTATAAATCTCTGAGGTGCCAATATTAAGCCTGGGAGAACCAAGTTACAAATATGGCTGATGAAAATAATCTGTAACAGTAAAATACAAATACTGTTACAAAGACAAAGTATTACCATTAAAAAAAAAAGCCAAATTGAAGCACCCCATTGGTAGAGACAAAGAAAGACGACAAGATAAGAATAGCAGTAAGAAGAAAAAAAATTCTTTTACAAGACATGAATAGACATCTAAATAAAGCCCAAGTTAGTCGAAGACCAACCTGATACTAAATTTAGAAAATTAGCTAAGTAACTTCCTGTTCACTACACAGCTCATTTCTAGATATCAAATAAGATTAAAAGTCCAAAACAAAAAGGTGGAAAATAAAATGCACGCTAAAGCAATAACAGCCTTTTTCCTCTCAAGTAAGCAAGTTAGAAAATACCTAAGTTTTTTTCACTTTTTACAATTTCCTTAGGTGGCAAAAAGCCCTGTAATCAGTGAAAAGACATTACTTGGTACATTGTTTTAACTACAGATAAGAATAGTAATTGATGAAATAATTCACCAATATACTTTTCAAGACCCTTTCGTCATTCCTGAAAAAAATGTATCTAAATATTCTGGTGAATCCAAAGCAGCACAAAGATTCACACACAAAAGAAAAACGGAACAATTTGGGGACTAAAGTCTGTACGTAATTACACAGGTTACCATCGCTCTTTTTTCAGTTTGCTGTTAAACTGAAGTCTGAAGAGTCTGGAGACCTTCAAAGACCATTAATGGGCTAGTGGGGAGACAAATCAGTATGTTACATAGAACAGACTCCTGTTAACATGAACAGCAAACTCCAGTTTACGAATTTACATATACAATTTGATAACAGTACATCAAAACATGTTTGCCATTACAAAATTGGTGTTAAGATACCAATTACAATGCCAAGGCTCTGAAATAAAGGATAATTAAAAATTCCTTATACTGTTTACAATGTAACTGAACTAAGTTAATGACAGAAGTCTTAAATTATTTTATATTATAATACAAGGTCAGATGTTGAACTGAGTTTATGAGAATTCTAAAGAAAAAGATATTATGAAAGAGAGCGAGAGAGAGAAAGAGGGAGGGAAAGAAAGAGAACTTTTATCAAATTCCCTTGCAAGAGTAAAACATACAATTTTACAACACCAATAAGTAAATCAGCAATATCTGACAGGGACCTCATTTCCATATTTATTAGTATTGTGCACCATAACAACATATATTGAAAAGAAAAAAATACTAATCTACAACCCACAACTTTTACATTTCTCTATATGCAAAATGTAACTGGCTACCGCTTATCGTACAATAATGCAAAATAACGTATACCACCACAACTCTGTACAGTGCAGGTACTGTATAGGCATTCTAATTAACAGTACTGTACTGTATAAATAACAACCTACCAATGAAACCGATTATAAAAGCAAAGAGTCATCACCTACCAATCAAAGACGACAAGGTACAGCAATACAAAACTTTATTCCCTTTAATATGTGAGAATTGGAATGAGTTGAAGAATCTAGCTCTATATGTAAATACATGTCAAACCAATCAACACTCCCATTCGTGTTAGTCTAACATTAAAGTTTTTATCTACAGCACCCATAGTGTAATCCGAGTCAATATTTGGATGAAATTTCATTGACCTAACCATTATATTACTAAACTTTTGATAGAAGTGGTTTTGAACTTCTTACCTTATCACGGGAATGTATACTTTTTATAGAATGGAATGTTATGAAAAAAGGTGTAGAGAAAAAACACCTAGAATAATATGAAACTATAGAGAAAGGCTATGAAAAGCATGAAAAATGAGAAGTATTATCTGCACTACTGCACATCATAGCATCCGAGTCTCAATTTCAAAGTAGTCATAAAACGTACTACACTAACATTTGAATACCAAGTTCTAACCATCAAAGCTTAGTACAAAAAAAAAAAAAAATAGGAATTTAGCCTTTAAATCTTAAAATCTTTAATGCTGGACTAACAGAAGTGTTTGGTAGTAATTTTGTATTGATAAACTAGGACACAAAATGGTTAAATGATGTCTAAATACTGATACTTTGGATAAACAGAATGACCTACAAATGTTAAAAGATAATATAAGAGTATGTAAACCTGATGACTGGAAGCATAAAACTTTACCGTATTTCCATCATCTCATTGTAAATATCTAAGCTGACGATAATAGTAACACTAACAATAATACAAATAATAATATAAATACTAATAAAAATAATATAAATACTAATAAAAATAATAATCACAAATGAATGACCAGGTGGAGAGGAGCCTTACTAGGCTCGGAGGTATGGTTAAAATAATATTAAAAAACTAGCAACAACTGAAGATATAAAAAAATAAAAATAAATTATTGGACAATACGTACTAGCATTCATAAGGTCCCCATCATAACCTGCTCATTTATAAGGAGAGCAAACCAAATTGCAATGAAACGGAAAATAAGCACAACAATCTTACCATAGCCCTGACCCTGGAGGAAGAGGCGGAAAGCTTCCACAACTTTGCCTGGGGATTCATCAATGACCAGTCCACAATCCTGGATCTAAAGAATAAATTAAGGTATTATTAACTTTTACATCATCAAGATCTACAGACTCAGTCAACAAATAATGTACAGTGTAACTTCATCATTTTACATTTAAGACAGTATCTCTGGAAATGACCCATATGAGTAACAATAACAAACTAAGAAGTGAAGCTGCAAAGACAAAAGTATCTAATTCATGAGAGAAGGTAGGTGTCTGCAGATGAGCATAAATGAGTTAAATCTGAATTTGTTGGTTTTCTCCAAGGAACCTTAGATTTCACTCGCCTCTGTTAATTGCAGCCCTTATCCATGAGGTAGTGAAATTGGTATATCCAGTTAATAGGACATTTATTCAAAGGGAAAATTCATAGAATGAATGTATTATATAGTAGCATCTACTACATTCAATTTAAAATAGTTTCAGAAATCTTTTCATAGTCAAGTAGAAAGCATCCATATAATCTTGAAATTCTAAGATATAAACTTGTAACAAATATATGACATTTTTGTCTTACCAAACCTAGTTTAAGGAAATAAAAATTGACCCCATCAAAAATATTAACAAATATGTAAATTTAGATACAAAATTAGGATAATGGAGATTAGTGCAAACTACCGAGTTAACCCTTCTGGATAGCCTATATCAAATATTTACTTCGGCTTATTTTTCTTATTCACTAACCTTCATCCAAGTAGACAAAGTGGGGTCGAGACGTCCATTGAAGGTAACTGTGTCATCTACATGTGGAGAAAAGTTAGCAGTGATGTTCAGTACCTGACAACGGATCATACGGACATCCTGGAAAGTAAAATGGGGATAAAAAGGCTTTCAAGTACAATAAAAAAAACTATTTACAGCATTAAATAATGTATCAAGCAGATATAGTTTCTGTGTCTGTTATACAAATCCTAAATGGGGAATAGAGAAGCATTGATTCAAAAGCTCAAGATAAGAGACGACTGGCGAAATCTAACCGAAGCCCTTTGCATCAACAGGAGGATGAGATTATGATGAAACCATAAACTACCTCCTCTAAAAATACAAGATCAAACCTACTATGAGTTTTCACACAAAACTATTTGGAGGCAATAAATAAAACTATCCAAGGCATCACCCAGTCTACCACAAATAAACTTGATGAAAATGTTCTACATGGTAGTTCCATTCGCCCTATCTGGAAAGCTTCAACTTAATCTAGTAAATATTCCTCACTTCCATGAGAATCAACTATGAGCATTGGCTAATTTTGGATCCCCGCTTATTTACTTTGCTTCCTGAAAAATCTAATAGACTTTTCATCACTATACAAAAAGATAAAGCAGGTAGTAGACTTTGGTCTACCTAAAACAACTGATTGATGGCTACAAATCCAAGACTTTACAATTTGATCTACCTCTCCAAATTTGAAAATTTGGAAACCCTTGTTCCACCACTCTTCAATGTCGAATTCTCAAAGATTATACTGTACATACAAATATGTATATATGGAAAAAAATCTTAGAGTGTGTAGGAAGTACAAAATTAAGTGAATTTAATATTTCTGAAAGTTCTATGGAAATACCTAGTATTATAGACTTTGTAGCAATTAATTCTTCATCAATTTCAAAATTAAAGATAATTGCTATCATAGTACTA
Organism: Palaemon carinicauda; assembly: GCF_036898095.1. NCBI lineage: Eukaryota > Metazoa > Arthropoda > Malacostraca > Decapoda > Palaemonidae > Palaemon > Palaemon carinicauda. Next base: position 5,033,995 of record NC_090736.1, on the reverse strand, counting down.
TATTGTACAATAAGTAAAATTCCAAAACTAGTAAACATGAAATTTTCCTAAAATCATTAAAAACATGGATCCTGTCTGGAAGTATTTCATAAACTAATTAAAAGTTTGATAAAGCCAAATATATGATATGGATTTTGCTACACATATTTAACATTCAAACAATCCTAACTCTTTTTATCAGTTTAAACAAATAATAAATAATTTAGCAAAGAATAATAAAATAAGTAATAGTACCCACCTTCTTCTTGTTGGGATCGAGCTCTCGTACAATATTAAGATCGGTACGTCTAATGTATGAGTCAACAAGGAGGCCTAAATTGGTTGCATTCAGAGCTTTCTCGAAGTGTTGTCTGTAAACTGCTACCAAGTCTTGATTACATTCTTCAACTTTACCTATGAAAAAAAAAAAATACAAATTTAATCAAACAGAATCATGAAAAAAAAAATTTAAAGTGATTTGTATTTTTATAACTGTTCAAATATTGGATTTTTTTTCTTTTTTGGCTTCTTTCTGGGTATCACAGATATGATGTCTTAAGCTGACTAGAGCAGGGCAAGTTAAATACTGTAGGCTATTATTAGTGTGTTGATTTGCATACCCTATGCCTTCCTTGTAGCAGAAATGCTTACAACTCAGTGGATAAATAGGCTGAATGTACTACTTTCACTAAGTTTAAGGTATTGGATTTTGAAAACACATAGAAAAAAAAATGATTTTAAGCCTAGGAAGAGGAAGGATGATGCTACTACTGTCATTCAAATCCGGGTTGAGAGCGATGGTTTCTCCAGTGTCAGACATGGACTAAGTTGTGGAGAAAGTACAATACTGGTTTCAAGATTTTGACCCTATGAATTTAGATCATAAGCTAAATTTGGAAATTAATTGTACAAGACCATACATCTTACTTTTTTTTGCACGGATGCAAACTAATACGTCTAAGCATACAAACTCATTGGTGCTTGTTGAATCCATAGTTGAACCAGACATCATTTTATTAGAGTAACTTGAAATACTTTGAGGCTACAGTCCCTAGTAAATCTGATTTAGTAGGTTTCACTAAAGGGAGTAAAGAGAAAAAGAGAACCTAGGTCCTCCTATGAAGATCTCTACTCTAATCTTTCCCTTCTTCCTCCTTAAACAAATGACGGGTAAGTGATAACTTCTACTTAATGCTTGTTACAGCATCCAACTGACAGGCCATCAATCAATAAGTTTCTTAAAAAAACTTGGTAACCTACAAAGAAATAAATATCAAAGTCCTTGCACTTACCAAAGTGATGCCACATAAGGTAATCCACAGTGCCAGTGGTCATAGTGCCCGATCGAAGATGTCGAATGTTGAGTTTCTGGTATCCCCATTCAATCCACCCAGCTTGTGTCGAAGAGCAGTTTATCAAGACCAATGCATCAACCTTTGAACAAAAAAAAATTGTTATTTACCAACATAAAGTTTTAAAATCACAGAAGACTACCTTGACAACGAGTACATGAAAAGGATAAAAGATGTATTTCAAATAGAATAAGAAGTAGCTGATAATTTCTAAAGGAAGAAATATTTGCAAACAATTATACAATAAATTGGAAAAAAGAATTAAACATACTGAATATTATCAATAAAAGCAGAAACATTTCATGAAAGATCAAATAAAATCAAACTAATATTGTAGTATATCACTAAGTAAAAAGAATTATTAATTCATACAAAACAGCAAACTTCATTATTTGGGTGGCAATTAATTAATGATACCTGTACTATCAAGTCATGATACTATCAAGCCAATGAGAATAATGTACCAGATATGTTTAAGGAAAACATGATGGGTTTCAGAAATGCAATGCTTAAAGTGGTGGTAAATTCTTACAATATTTACAAATATCACATTGGTCTTATTCTGCATATCAACTTCAAAATCAAATCGCTATCTTGTTGAGTGGAAAAACCAAGACCTACTGTAAACAGTGGTAAAAATCTAACTCATGAAAGGTTTTAAACTTATAAACAAGGCAGCCAACAGTACTAAACCAAAAATACATAAACTTCTTACAACTATTCAAATGAAAAACAACCTAGGCAAACCTTAATATGCCACTTACGTCATTTGGATATTTGATTGCATAGCGTGCGAGCACGTTAGCTCCGAGACCCACGCCAAAGCCAATAAAGCTTCGTAAATGGAAATGATTCTTGACACACGTAACTGTTTCGGACAACTCTTCAATAGTGGGATAAACATACCTGTAAATGTAATAAAAAGGTTTCCACTTATTAAACAATAATGGATCTTTAATCAGTAAACAGTACGTACTGTAAATGTATGGCCACTGGCACAGCCAAACAACAACCAATTATATGCTTGCACTCCTGATACCAAAAGGCTTAAAGTTACTGTATGCAGACTTCAGTATAGAATTTATAACTACACTATTTAAGAGCCCCATTATCGTTCAAAGCTAAGTACAGCACCTGATGGTACCCTTGGTCAAGTCTTTGGTAAAAAGTTATTACTAATTGAATTACACGAGAAATATAAACTTCACTCCCATGACAGCGAACCGAAGGTCTTATAACCAAAAGTTTCATGAATAAAAATTACATGTTTACATTAATGTACTGCTCAATGCTTTAAGTACCAGATTAATTTTCCAATGAGGATACCATAAGTTATTATTATCACAATTATCAATTGCTAAGCTACAACTCTAGTTGGAAAAGCAAGATGGTATAAGTCCAAAGGCTCCAACTGGGGAAAAATAGCCCAGTGAGGAAGGAAACAGAAATAAACTACAAGAGAAGACTAAAAAGTCAAAATAAAATATTTCAAGAAGAGTAATATCATTAAACTAGATCATTTACACACACACACAAAGAGAGAGAGAGAGAGAGAGAGAGAGAGAGAGAGAGAGAGAGAGAGAGAGAGAGAGAGAGAGAGAGAGAGAGAGAGAGAGAGAGAGAGAGAGAAACAGCATGCTTGAGTGTACCCTCAAGCATGAGAACCCTAAGCCAAGACAGTGGAAGGCCATGGTACAGAGGCTATGGCACTACCCTAAAACTGGTTTGATTTTGGAGTGTCCTTCTCCTGAAGAGCTGCATACAGTAAGGTATCAGTAAACATCCACTAGAATAAATAGAAGACCAGAATAATGAGTAAAATAACCTGAACATACTCTTCACCTTGACTTGTTTTGTGAAGATCAATTAGGTGGTTCTCACCATATAACTAAACTAGATATTGGTTGTGAAAGGTATCTTTAAATGATGCTGAAGATCTCCATGTTATTTATTTCTAATGTTATTGCATCTCTTGTAGATTGACCCAGAAGGGAAAGTGATTGTGAACACAACTAGTTCTTCATAGATGTTGAACAACTTAAAATTTTGTAATTGTACAATATAAAAGAACTGATCAGCAAAAAAGGAAATGAGATTATAGTTTATCTGTTGATAGGACCAGACTGTACCCAAGTGCATTTCTATAGATAATGAAGGGTCACAAGAGATCATTAAATGGAATAATAATTACATCTGCATACCAATTGTACTTGGCCCTTAGTTTTTCCTATTATACGACATTAAGTTTTCCCTATAATTAGGCTTTAAAAATACAAATACTTTGTAATTTGCTCAATTCACTTCTTTATAAAACTGACCCAGATTTTTCAAGCATCTAATATCTAGTAGCCATAGTAATAATAATATAGAAAAAATTCACCTAAGTATCATGTACTTGTTGGGTCCCCTTTCCCAGAAATAAAACAAGGGGTGGTGCCCAGTATGCCTACAGTATCATAATTCCTGGGGCCATTTATTTAGCAGTGGGTTAGCGGGATCGAGTTTGTAACCCGATAGCAGGTCGGTGCACTAAATTCGGCCGTAGCCCACTGATCACAACATATGAAGCTTGTACAACTAAGTGAAAGGGACCACACAACTAACAATGTGAACAATAAAATCTTATGATACTGATGCAATTAAAACTACAGAATCTTATAAGTCAGGGAAAATGCACTTTCAGGCTTAACTATGTTTAATAAATAATACTCACATGAATCAAATTAAGATTAATCAGATTAATCATTAGGCTCTCATACCCTTTCTAAACTACCAGACCAAAGTGAAACTTTAAGCTTCTGTTTTGCCCATATGGTTGATAACCTCACTCTTCATTTATCTTTGACAAAAGCATAAAAAAAATCAGTAAAATGGAATAAAGAGATATTTCTATGGAAAATTAAGAATAATATCTAGAGCTCAAATTTTCATTCATTTATCATCTAATAGCAAAGTAAATTATGAATCATTAATATTAAAAAAGAAATAAATGAGTATAGGCTATACAAAATGTTTGCACTGACCAAAAACAGTTAAATTTTTTTTCATCAATGTTCTTTTCTGAGATGATTATTTTATCCATGTACTTCCCTGAACTTTTGAATAACGTGGGTAATGAACTTAGGTTTGATTCAATGAAATATAAGATAAACATACCCCTCAGGAAGTGTTTGAGCGCCCTCCTCCTGACCTGGTGAATTTATGTGTACAACACAGAAGTTTGAGAGAATGTTCCTCATTTCCGGATACGAGAAGAATGCCTGCAAAACAAAGGGTCTTTTTAAGTCACAGTTTTAAATAATTCATGGAAATATAGTATAGCAAATTTTAGAAGATGTACTTACTTAAACACAACCCAACCTAGAGTCTATATAAGTCTCACTTATTATTATTATCATCATTATTACTTGCTAAGCCACAATCCCAGTTGGAAAAGCAGGATGCTACAAGCCCAGAGCCTCCAACAGGGAAAATAGCAAAGTGAGGAAAAGAAACAAGGAAATAAGAGAACTAATTAATAATTAAAATGAAATATCTTACGAATAGTAAAAACATTATTTTAAATACTTCATCTATAAATTATAAAAACTAAAAATATAAGAGGAAGATAATTAAGATAGAAAAGTGTGCCCGAGTGTACCCTCGGGTAAGGTGTCTTCATACTGTGCAGTATAACAATGATATTGGTGACAAGATCTAATTTGGTTTGAGTAGTGCTGCTTCCCCATGGAAGTTATTAAAGCTCTTTACTGTACTTTTCTTATTATGTTTTTAATCAGTATTAAAGACTGGAAAGTAGGGTTTTAAGTACAGACAACTATTTTATGTTAAGGAACTTTGAATTATACAACATACATTCAAAATATCAAAGTTTGTGGTCATACTTGACCAACAAAATACCATGAACTGTTCTTTAAAAATTTACTACAAATTGAAATAATCTTAGAATTCTAAATATTAAACAAATGCAGAATACTACACTGCCTGAATTCTAATAGTTTTGGACATACAGTATGTTGGTATACTGAAATATCTAAATATGACAAATTTGGAATAATTTAAATTTTTTCCAAACATTAAAAACCTGAAGCTCTTGACATAGGAATATTATTTTGGCAATAGCTGAAACCAGCAGTTAAAGCTTTTGCGAGGTGTAACTACCCTCCACTAGTTAGCGAAGTTGGGGTAGATAGGGTAGACCAACCATCCCGCTCACACAAGCACTAGTTAACTACTGTCACTTTGCAATTGCGACAGGACCTCTAGGGAAAGGTGATGGCGGGATCAGTTTGTGTTAAGGGCTTCAGGTTTGTAAAGTTAGGAAAAATACAAATCATTTCAAAATGTTATTTTCATTAGTAAAATAAATTTTTGAATATACTTACCCGATAATCATGTAGCTGTCAACTCCGTTGCCCGACAGAATTCTACGGGAGGGATACGCCAGCTATCACTATACTAGAAGGGGGTGTACTCACAAGCGCCACCTGTGGCCAGGTACTACAGTACTTGTTGTTGACGCCACCTCACTTTTTCCTCGGTCCACTGGTTCTCTATGGGGAGGAAGGGTGGGTCAATTAAATCATGATTATCGGGTAAGTATATTCAAAAATTTATTTTACTAATGAAAATAACATTTTTCAATATTAAACTTGCCCGATAATCATGTAGCTGATTCACACCCAGGGGGGTGGGTGAAAAACCAGTGTACAAGACTAAAGGATAGCTAAGTATCCCGTATTTCATATAATCAGTTATCCACAATAACAATGAAATAATAAGTACCTGGTAAGGAAGTCGAATTGAACCGTTACTCTGCCTTTAATAAGATAGTCTTCCTTACTGAGCGCAGCGTTCCTCTTGGAAGGCTGAATCAACTCAAAGGTGCTAAAGTATACAGGGCTGCAACCCATACTAAAGGACCTCATCACAACCTTTAACCTCGGCGCTTCTCAAGAAAGAATTGACCACCCGCCAAATCAACAAGGATGTGGAAGGCTTCTTAGCCGACCGTACAACCCATAAAAAGTATTCAAGAGAAAGGTTAAAAGGTTATGGGATTATGGGAATGTAGTGGCTGAGCCCTCGCCTACTACTGCATTCGTTGCTACGAATGGTCCCAGGGTGTAGCAGTACTCGTAAAGAGACTGGACATCTTTGAGATAGAATGATGCGAACACTGACTTGCTTCTCCAATAGGTTGCATCCATAACACTCTGCAGAGAATGGCTCTGTTTGAAGGCCACTGAAGTAGCCACAGCTCCCACTTCATGTGTCCTTACCTTCAGCAAAGCAAGGTCTTCTTCCTTCAGATGAGAATGTGTTTCTCTAATCAGAAGCCTGAATAGTAAGAAACTGAGTTCTTAGAACTTGGAAAAGAAGGTTTCTTGATAGCACACTATAAGGCTTCTGATTGTCCTTGTAAAGGTTAAGACCTTTTTAGATAGTACCTAAGAGCTCTAACTGGGCAAAGTACTCTCTTCAGTTCATTCCCCACCAAGTTGGACAGGCTTGGGATCTCGAACGACTTAGGCCAAGGACGTGAAGGAAGCTCGTTTAGCAAAAACCGAGCTGCAAGGAACATGTAGCCGTTTCAGATGTGAAAACAATGATCCTGCTGAAGGCGTGGATCTCACTTACTCTTTTAGCTGTTGTCAAGCACACGAGGAAAAGAGTTTTTAATGTGAGGTCCTAAAAAGAGGCTGATTGGAGAGGTTCAAATCTTGATGACATAAGGAACCTTAGGACCACGTCTAGATTCCAGCCTGGAGTGGACAACCGACGTTCCTTTGAGGTCTCAAAAGACCTAGGGAGGTCCTGTAGATCTTTGTTGGTGGAAAGATCCAAGCCTCTGTGGCGGAAAACCGCTGCCAACATACTTCTGTAACCCTTGATCGTAGGAGCTGAAAGGGATCTTACTTTCCTTAGATATAACAGGAAGTCAGCAATCTGGGTTACAGTGGTACTGGTTGAGGAAACTGCATTGGTCTTGTACCAGCTACGGAAGACTTCCCCTTGAGACTGATAGATTCTGAGAGTGGATGTTCTCCTTGCTTTGGCAATCGCTCTGGCTGCCTCCTTCGAAAAGCCCCTAGCTCTTGAGAGTCTTTCGAAAGTCTGAAGGCAGTCAGACGAAGAGCGTGGAGGATTGGGTGTACCTTCTTTACGTGAGGTAGACTTAGAAGGTTCACTCCTAGAGGAAGAGTCCTGGGAATGTCGACCAGCCATTGCAGTACCTCTAAGAACCATTCTCTCGCGGGCCAGAGCGGAGCCAACCAACGTCAGCCGTGTCCCTTTGTGAGAGGAGAACTTCTGAAGTACCCTGTTGACAATCTTGAACGGCGGGAATGCATACAGGTCGAGATGGAACCAATCCAGCAGAAAAGCATCCACGTGAACTGCTGCTGGGTCTGGAATCGGAGAACAATACAACAGGAGTCTCTAGGTTATCGAGGTAGCGAACAGATCTATGGTTGGCTGACCCCACAGGGCCCAAAGTCTGCTGCAAACATTCTTGAGAAGGGTCCACTCTGTGGGGATGACCTGACCCTTCCGGCTGAGGTGATCTGCCATGACATTCATACCGCCCTGAATGAACCTCGTTACCAGTTAGCTTTCGATCTTTAGACCAGATGAGTAGGTCCCTTGCGATCTAGAACAACTTCCACGAAAGAGTCCCTCCCTGCTTGAAGATGTAAGCCAGGGCTGTGGTGTTGTCAGAGTCCACCTCCACCACTTTGTTAAGCTGGAGGGACTTGAAGTTTATCAAGGCCAGAATAACCGCCAACAACTCCTTGCAATTGATGTGAAGTGTCCTTTGCTCCTGATTCCATGTTCCCGAGCATTCTTGTCCGTCCAAAGTCGCACCCCAGCCCGTGTCTGATGCGTCCGAGAGGAGACAGCGGTCGTGTTTCTGAACAGCCAAAGGTAGACTTCCTTGAGAAGAAAGCTGTTCTTACACCACGCGAGAGAAGACCTCCTCTCTTCGGAAACAGGAACTGAGACCGTCTCTAGCGTCATGTCCTTTATCCAGTGAGCAGCTAGATGATACTGAAGGGGGGGGAGGTGGAGTCTCCCTAACACGATGAACAGGGCCAGCGATGAAAGTGTCCCTGTTAGACTCATCCACTACCTGACTGAGCATCGGTTCCTTCTCAGCATGCTCTGGATGCATTCTAGGGCTTGGAAGATCCTTGGGGCCGACGGAAAAGCCCGAAAAGCTCGACTCTGAAGATCCATACCCAAGGAGACAATGGTCTGGGATGGGACGAGCTGAGACTCCTCAAAATTGACCAGGAGGCCCAGTTCCTTGGTCAGATCCATAGTCCATTTGAAAATCTCCAGACAGCGACGACTTGTGGGAGCTCTTAAAAGCCAGTCGTCTGACGGAGCCGGACACAAGATCATGGTACTGCTGCACAGTCTGTGAACTGTCAACCATGGCAAGCGAGGAAGTACAGTGACAACCCGAATCTGTCTAGACTGTCTGGGTCGTACAGACAACTCCTTATCGGGTTGCTGAGGTTGACGCACTGCGTCACAACAAGTCACTTCTGCTGGTTGTTGAACGTCTTCCCCGTGACACATTGACTCCGTAAACAAAAAATCCTCTAACAAGGACTAAGCTTGGACTGCATGTCTTGCAACACAGCTCAAGGTCTATGGGAGCAGGTGTGGTAACAGACGGGATTATCGACTGAAGTGGAACCATTACCTTCCCTGGAAGCATGTTATGCTTAAATAAAAGTCCATAGGAGGCTACGCAGCTAAAGGCTCCCTCCAAATGACAGAGTCCTCAAGGGAATATCAGAAGGAGGGAGAAAAGAACTTTCTCATCTACAGGGACCATATCCTAGAAAAGCTAAGTTCTCTCAGTGAGGGTTTCACTGGTGCAAAAGCAGCAGACTAGAAGGCAACGTTATGAAACTGCTTGACAGTCTAGTGAGTTGGCAACAACCAAAGATGTGTGACTGAGAAGCATGCGGTAAGGTATGCAGAGCATGTTGTATGCAGAGTATGCTGTATGCAGAGCATGCTGTATGTAGAGCATGTTGTATGCAGAGCATGCTGAATGCAGAGCATGCTGAATGCAGAGCATGTTGTATGCAGAGCATGCTGAATGCAGAGCATGCTGTATGCAGAGCATGTTGTATGCAGAGCATGCTGTATGCAGAGCATGCTGTATGTAGAGCATGTTGTATGCAGAGCATGCTGAATGCAGAGCATACTGTATGCAGAGCATGTTGTATGCAGAGCATGCTGTAAGCAGAGCATGCTGTATGTAGAGCATGCTGTAATGTAAGCAGAGCGTGTGCATGGCGTTTAACATTTCTCAGAAATTCCATGACCAGTGCTAGAGTGCTTTATGCATGCTTGCATGGGGTTTTAATATCAACATAATATTTACCTTACATTCATAACTCATGATTCATATTTTTGCCATATTTGCGATATTGTTAAAAATATATTGCAAGGAATACAAATATATTTTTATAAGTAATACAAATAACCTCCATTACCATAATGTTTGAAAATGGAGGTAAGGTATGCTGAACAGCAGAGTCAGAACGAGCTGGAACAACAATAGTTGTGGTTTCCTCTTCAAGACTCTGTTGAGGGAACACCTGAGGCTCAGTCTGCAAAGGCTGACCAAAAGAAGTAGCAGAAGGTAGGCGCATGGGTGGAGGAGGCTGACTCCTGGCATGAGTGGCTGAACTCAAGGGTTGCGCTTGCTGAGTGGTTGGCGGATGCGCAGTAGCAAGTTCCTGAGGAACGAGTTGAGGTTCCTGCGGTGTGAGCTGAGAGCGAAAAGGTAGTGGCTGCGCAGAACGCAGTAAAAGTCTCGCAAGTTGAGGCTCCTGAGGCGCAAGGCTAAGGTGTTGAGGTGCTTGCCTTGAGGAGGGTTGAGCTCGCTGCAGCGAGAGCTGAGGAGACTGACTCAAGGATGGGAGAGGTTGTTGTACCTCAAGCGAGTGTTGCCTCACTGGTGGAACAGCAAGTGGAAGCGGAGGAAGAGAGGTATAAGCCTCCTGTTCCCATTGCTGAGGTTGCCTTAAGGAAGGCGGAGGGAGCTGCACACCACTGGGATCAGTAAACTCATAACGTGGCTCAACATCGTACGCCTGGCAGGCGGTACTGCGGTCAGGCGGAGCGAGCGCAGGCGGAGGGAGCGCAGGCGGAGCGAGCGCAGGCGGAGCGAGCGCAGGCGGAGGGAGCGCAGGCGGAGCGAGCGCAGGCGGAGGCTCAACCTTCTCAGCCCGACACTCACGCATCAAGACCGAAAGTTGTGACTGCATGGACTGCAGTAGAGTCAACTTGGGGTCGGCAGACACTAAGGTCTGCTGAGGTAAAGCCTTAACAGCAGAGATCTGTTGCGGCAGAACCTTACTCCTCTTAGGCGGAGTGCATTCAACTGATGACTGCGGCGAGTCAGAGCTAACCCAATGACTGCATCCGGGTTGTTGAACTCTAACTTCGTACGTCTGGCATAGGTCTGGACTTTACGTTTAAGAGGTCTTGAGACCTGAGACCAGCGTTTTCTCCCCTAAATTCTTCTGCAGACGAGCAAAATAAGGGCTCAATCGTCTGCGGGTGGGAGTGACGGTCTCGGTAAGACACGCCCGCAACCACCGAGGATACTTCTGTGCGCCGATCAAGGCCTGCTGAACCCTTTTGCCCTTCGACATTGCTTCTCCCCTGTGCTTGGGAGCTTGCAAGAGGTCCCGGACTGGGAGGACGACTGGCGCGCACAGAAGTACCCTCACGCACAACACTGACACACTTTGCGCTAATCACTTATCACTTTGATTTTCTGTTTGCACTTATTTCACTGAACTCGAAACTTTAAGTGGTTTGTACCTGAAACACACAATTCTATCCTTTCTCAAAAGTTAGTAATTGCGAAAACAGAATTACAATGTAACAGAAAAATCTAATGAAAGATAAATAATTCAGTGGCTGGAAAGAGACTAAACACTAGATCACTCTAGAAACGTTTACCTTCTTCCCCTAAAGAGACTAGGGAGAAGAGCAAAAACGATAACAACGTTACTCGCTTGAATGAAACGTTTATCCTCCTCTTTCTCCCTCCGTCTCTATCTCTCTCTCTCTCTCTCTCTCTCTCTTGACTTACAACCTGAGAGAAGAGCCCAATCATATATATCGTTAAAACATATTATTGTTAAAGGAAAAAACTGAAATATTTCCCAAAATGAAAAGTTCCTTTATTAGGATTAAAACCATTAAGTTAAGAAAGAATGAACAAAACGCTAGACACGGTTACTCTTACTGCAACGTGAAACCGTGAAAATTCTTTCTCTATCGTAACGATAGAGCGCAAGTCTATACTCTCTTAGACACCAACACTTCCGTCTAAGGGAAGGGTCGGCCATAAAAAGGTGAAAGAGAGTTCATACTCTCTTCGTCACCATAATTAATCAAATTAATTCCAAAAGCTAACTAAGCTAATATAGAAGTTTCCAGTATAGCGAATAGCTGCAAATTTTAGAGAAATACTTCACCAAACCGTGAACAATACTCCAAAATCATAAGCGTATCCAAGAACGTCTTGCCGGAAGCACGACAGAGGAAAAAGTGAGGTGGCGTCAACAACAAGTACTGTAGTACCTGGCCACAGGTGGCGCTTGTGAGTACACCCCCTTCTAGTATAGTGATAGCTGGCGTATCCCTCCCGTAGAATTCTGTCGGGCAACGGAGTTGACAGCTACATGATTATCGGGTAAGTTTAATATTGAAAAATTGTCATTTATTCTGACACTATACAAAAACCTTTGGCTCTTTACGTAGGACTTCCTAAAACCCACTGGCTGGAGACTGTCCCAGGGTGACACTCCTTGCTAGGCAAGAAGGCAAGAGATGTTTAGAGGGCACCCTGACACCTTGTGATCCTTATAGAATGACAACCTGGGCCATTGATGCTAGCGTAGAATTTAGCAATGTGACCTAGTTAAGCTTCTCACTTAGCCTAGACATTGACAGACTCCACCTCGCTTGGAGACCAGGGATATGACAAATATCTACATATATTAGGATGCACAAAGGGGATGGTACCCACCTGCAATCAGAGGTGGTCAGCTTGCAGAGTTCTTCGGATGCTGAACCCCAAGAAAGAAGAGTATGAAATGGGAAGTGGCCAGTCACTAGCATTCATCATAGACATAATCACACGTAACATCTGCCCTCAACTAACTGCTACTTGTCCTACATGGAAGCCGAGGTGTTATCGACCACATTTTGCGCAGCCACCAAAGATCCTAAGGTAAATGTACTGTATCCAGGTTTCTGTGGGGTCATGTCTTGCAAGTGGCGGGCAGTGAAAAGAAATGCTTGAATGTTTAGCTCCTCTACATCAGCTGTCTAGTTCAGCTCAAATGGGCCACGATTGGTACATCCACAACAGGGGAGAAAAAAAAGAAAGGTAGATGGAGAGTCAATCTAATTTTCATTCTGAAATTATGCTAAAGCCACTATCTTGGATAAGAGGCATAACATGTTGAACAGCCATCAAAGGAACAAGGGTAAAAGTTCTTGTTAGTATAACACAGGTAGTGGAAACTGCCAGACATAATGTCTTAATATCTGAACCACTGACAGGTTCTTCCTGAGTGCTAAGGAGGACCCGATAGTCTTAACTTTGTAAGGCCTTGCACAGGTTGGTCCTCCAACCTCCCACTAGTTTGAGATATAAGGACAAGTAATAGTTCCCAACACTAGAAAGGAACAGCATTGTTGGATAACTTTCTCTTAATCCTGCCAGTGCTATGAAAAGTCTTTTGGAGGTCAGGACTGACGTTTCAAGTCCTCTTAAGATAGCACCGTGGAATCCGCACAGGACAAAAACCGGTCATTCTGATGCCCTCTGGAACACTCCTGAGAAGAGAGGGAAAAGGATTCTAACCTGGTATTGCAGACAACTAGGTTTTGGCCAAAAAAGAGGGAACAAACTAATAACACCACCTTCCATCCTTTGGAGTCTTGGCCATGAACTCGAACAAACTAAGACCTCCTTCCATCCTTCCAAGTCTTGGCCCAGAACTCTGAGTACACACTAAGAAGACATACTTCCATCCTTTGGAATAACTAACGTAGGGACATATAAGATGGCAACAGCTCGCCAAAGCTAAGTTGAGTCGATGTATCTACAAAGTCGGATCTTCGTCCTACGCTAATCTCAAAGGATAGTATGGAACACAAATAAGACTTGAAAACAGGGGTTACATCCCACACTGTGGCCTGAGGTCTCAGATTAGACAAGATTGATTGAAACTCCTCATGAGCATAGACAAATGCCATGAAGAGTACAGGTTTATGCTCTCCAGTCAGAAGACTGCACTCAAGGCTCAGCAGTAGCCTTTTCCCGCTAAGACAGAAGCACTTCAAGGCTGAGACAGACTAGGATGTCCACAACATGCAACACAGAAGCAAAGATCGGAGAAGTACTACTTGTATGACACCAATCTCCTAAAACAACACACTTTCCCTTTTAAAAAAGGCTGAAGCTGGTCATAGATCCCAATACCTATCTTGAGTAATCTCTTTTAAGAAGTCTTCTTCTCTGAGAAAATGCTGTTAACCTTTAAATTCAAATGACTTCACAGATTGGAAGTACCTTTAAAAAAGCAGCAGACAGAAGTATAATCCAGGGGTTAATTTTCTCTGGAACTCTACTAAATGTGCTCAAGAGATAAGGATCCCACTCGTCTTGTAGTCTTCTGAGAATCGCCAGGATCATCTCGAGACCTGGCTTGATCACCATCAATCTACCTCATTCCTTTTTTCATTTTGCTGAACTAGTTCAACTTTTTGGTCCCTTGAAATTTAAACTATTGCTGGACTTTGATGTTTATGGAAGTATAAATCTGAATGGTAATTTTCATTTGCTTTTTATGAAGAAAGCAAATCTATTAACTCCAAAACTGTCTTATTTTTTAGCAAGTTAGCAAAAAAGTTTTTTTTTTTTTTTTTTTTGCACTTACTGGTAATGTTACTACTTTAGATTAATGTATTTGTGGTAGCTCTAACATAGATGATTATCGTCTAATTTACATCACACCCATATTATCTACATGTTTTGAACATCTTGAAAGTCAGGTAGCCGGGGAGCAGAGGCATGTACCAGACGTTATCATTAACCATGTCTCCGGCAAAAGGATAACATCCCTAGATGCAATAGTGTCATGATGGAAACAAGGTCTAAGAGTACCGAAGAAAAGGCTGGAGAAAGGTTGAAAATCTGATGGTCTCCAGCCAGTTGTAGAACGTCTGTCTCCATTGACAGCTGCTATCAAAGTGACTGCTCAGTGAGCAAACACATGGAGGGGTTCCCCCCTGCTCCTGGACAATAACAACCGACCAACTACCAACACACCTTCATAAAACTTTAACTGCCTTATTCCAGGTTTGCTGGTATCATTCAACTATGTAAAGGACAGATGTTTGTATTTATCGCAGAGCAAAGTAATATAAGGTATACTTATGAGGGTCAAACAGCACTTAACATACCTGGAAATTTGTAACATGGTTGAGACCAAGATCATGGTAGGTGAGAATGACAGGTTTGGACGAATCCCCGGCAACAGCAACAACAATTGGGCCATGCTGGGTCTCAATGGTCTCCTTTATTCCAGATGATCCGTCTTCACTTAGACTACGAGAATTGGCTACAGACAACTGCACATGTCGCAGCTCAACGTCATCAAGGGCATCGCTGGGCATTGTCCTGGAAAGATGGAAAGAAAATTTGAATGAATTTAATATACATAAATTAAATAGAGGAAAAAAATAAAACAGATTTTGGTATCTGGCTTTGATAAGTAACAAAATCTGTTAAATAAGAGATACCTGGTATACAGTAAGTAGTCTACACTTCGACAATGAAGATATCCAACACATCAAAGTTTTGAACTTTACTGTAATTAATAATAAAATATCTATCAGCAAAATGTATTAAGTTACAAAGGCAGCATGACAATGCTGTACACATCAATAAATACAACTAATAAATAAAAAGTCTGATAAGCTTTGATTAATTACTTAATCACAGACATTGTATCTTGTAATTGGATGCACAGTACAGTAGTTTAAAGTAATACCTGAAACAAAAATTATATCTATTTTATGCTTCTGCAGTGAAAAGACAGGAAGATTTGAAGATAGATCATGCCAAAGTATATCTAAACATTACGCTTTCCCAGGGAAAAAATAAATAATGGATTAGCAAAAAGTAAGGCATATAATTTTACCCAAATAACTTTTGTACTTAAGACCAGGGTATTTTTATTTTCACAACCTTATTGCAAAAAGAGTTCCTTACATACAACTTTTCAGAGCACAATTTCTAAAACAAAGCAGTTGCTACTTTATTTTTTTGCTTGAATTTTGAGCGAATCACCAAGTAATCTAGTTACATGTGAGCTCTCTTGACTAATGAGGAATTATCTTCCTTTTGCATTCCTTTGAAATTTTTCATCTTCATTATGTAGAACAAATATTTTCTGAACATGGTTTAAATACTGCATTCTGTTAATTTTGACTATTTTGAACATAAAATCCAAATTCTTACTAATAGGTAATCAGAATAAGAGCTCTAGGTCACCTGTTCTCAAAATGCTAGTTTCCAGTAATAGAAGACTATGAATCTTTTTTTATTCTTAGGAAGGAGAGGGAAAACTGTACTGAATAGGTAACCAGCATATTACGATATTTCTTAGGTGAAATATGCTTTCTGAGGCATGTGTTTATATGTTTGGGATGGCTTTGATAACCTTTTTCACGAATTTTAATAAGTTTTGGACTCTGGAAATATACCCTCACTCTAACACTTAGCATTTTCCCTCTAAATAAATATCAGAATAGTTTGAAACTCATAAAGATAAGACTAATAACACAATTTCAACAAAGTTACACCAAACAGTGCATGGGTAAATATTTAAAAGAAACGAAGCAATAAATTTGTAAAAGAAGGGGTCTTCCCCTGCTTAAAGAATCCCTCCCTTCTCAGATATATCTAATGTTCAACAGAACAGTTTCAATTTACAGTAATAGGCTTAATGTCTGCAGTAGATTAAGGTATCAGTAGCCAAGACCCAAAGGCAACTTATGTCGACTCGTTATGGGTAACTAATAGAAGAGCTCAGCATCAAGTTCCCTATAACTGTTTAATAGAAACTATAAAGACTATTTGCATAGCATTACATAAAAGAACGAGGAAAACCTTCAAAACTGTCCAGCCGCAAATATCCTTGTGGTAGCCTATTGGTATAGTTCCTCATGAGTTAAGGATGGGGTTTTTATGGGAGACTAGAGGTCTACTTGTTGAGTCCTCAACAGCCATTGCCTAGCCTTCCCTGGTCCTAGCTAGGGTGGAGAGGGGACTTGGACACTGATAACATGTATATATGGTCAGTCTCTAGGGCACTGTCACTGTCTCTTGCCTCTACCATTCATGAGTGACCTTTAAATCTTCGTGTCTACCAAGAATGGAAGACAACGTTGCAAATAGTTTGGTTTTAGGAATGGACAAAAAAATTAAGGACTTACAATATCGGAATGCATCCTAGTAGCCTCTGTAGTTCGTTGGAACAGACTAGAAAACCACACAAGAGAACGTCACCTAACCTAACCTAACCTAGAAGCCATGTCCTTACCTAACGGAGGGATATGACTCCTGTGACCAACACCCCCCCCCCCCCATATCCTATCCTACCTTAAAAATTAGGCCTAATATGATAGTGGTGGGACAAACACATTTTTGACTGTTAATCATGTAATAAAATGCATGATGCATCGTACACTTTGCCAAACTTGGGAGGGGGGATGATTGGTAAAATTACAGAATGGTGCAAAAAACTGTTTGTAGAAAATAAGACTAGGTTTATCATATATTTTGTAGTGTTATGAACGTTTTTTATAATGATTCCAGACGGAAATCAATCGTTTTTGAGTTATGGGGGGTCGACTACCATAACTGAAAAACTATGGCTTTGTGGTAGATATTATTATTATCAATTACGTTTGAAACACCTTAAAACACAGTGAACTTGTCTAATTGTGTTGATAGTCATAAAAAACTAGTCATTGTAGTAAAAAAAATCTATCGTTATGAAAACCGATTACAGTAACAGCAATGAAACTGCTATTAAAACACTGGAGCTTTAGTTTGCCAGGACTTCTGGACACATAGAAAGGGGGCCTTTCCATCGCATTTTCTATGGAGTTTAGTCAGTGTTGGGTACATAGTATTACAAGTACCTCGTTACTTAATTGTACTTAATTGAGCTAATGAGTTGGTTTTTGCTCTACAGCATTGCTCGCTTCGCTCGCGAATAAACATTACCTCACTGCTCCTATGTTCTGACAAGTGGACTATATTTCGTTACGCGAATTAGCACCATGGACTAGTATTTTGGCGTTATCAATTATAGAAACTTAACGCACCACCTACCAGTGTTTTTCTGAACTACCGGGTGGAAGGAAACTCCTGCATATGTAGGATGACAAATGGAGCAAAATGGGTAATTTTTATCAAAATTTATAACTTCATTAATAGAAGTTTCCTCCAGTAGTACATGGTATTCAAAATAGCGAATTTGCTAAGATCTATTCAATAATGCGAGTTTCAACATCCTAACTATTACTGCACCTTTCTATAATGAGCCAATGATCTGGTTTCATTGTAGTGTCATTTTTAAAGAGAACTTAATTTTTTCTATAAGAAACAGTAGTATTTTTTCCTAGGTTACATTGCCATGTAATTCACTACAAAATTACCAATGATCTTGCCTACCAATAGTTAAGGAGCCCAAAATAACCTAAAAGAATAACTATTGGTTTCCTTAAATACCGTACATCCTCGTTTACATTGAAAATGTTGAAAGAATTAGATAAATCCTGCACGCGACTTGGTTGTGCTAAGCTAGGATATTTTTAATACGCTAACCTATCGAAAACAAACTTAAACAGCTAAATATGCCTCAATGTTATTTTTTTCTGGTTCACACATACCGATAATACATGTTCAGAGATTATAAAGCCGTCGACCTATAAAACTAAAACACAAATGGACACCGGAGCAGAAGTATAGTCACAAAGTAAGCAAAAACATCAGCGTGCGTAGAAGCGTAGTAGTGCTTTGCGTATTGATGGTTCGATTCCCTTTACGCCAAACAAGAAGAGTACAGTGTGCAGTCGACACTACTGTGTTTCAAACAATGTCCATGAAATTACATTCACATTTTTTTTTACAAAAGGGTGGAGATTTACCAAACCAATGTTATAGTAAAAATTTACCAAAAGCTGTATGGCATTCTTTAAAAATTATTTTAGAAAACAAATTCCTTACAGCTAATGCTGTAGTTGGTCTATGAGCTCGAAAACTCTTATGAACACGGCATGAACGCAATTATTATTATTATTATTATTATTATTATTATTATTATTATTATTATTATCCAAGATACAACCCTATAGTTGGAAAAGAAGAATGCTATAAGCACAAGGGCTCCAGCAGGGAAAATAGCCCAGTGAGGAACGGAAATAAATTACAACAGCTGTAATAAACAATTAAAATGCGGTATTTAAGATAACAGTAACATAATTAAAATAGACCTTTCAAATATAAACTACTAAACTACAAATAAGAGGAAGAGAAAAAAGATAGGATAGCGTGCCCATCTGAGTGTCAGTGTACCCTAAGACAGTGGAAAACTGACGTATGACAGATGCGACTGAGATGCCATACGCTAGCTTGCTTCTACTGCAAAGAAAGATTAAGAAACTCAGTCTCGAATTGAGGACAGAGCCGGTGGAAATTATGCACGAAACTAAAGAAAGCAAGAACTCGGGTCGAATTCGATATCTTGCCAAACTTTAGATGTAGGAATGTCGAGTGGTACGCAAAATCTCATCATGAATTTGTTTTAATAATCTATAGGTTTGGAAAATAGAACTAAGAATAACAGTTTGATAAGAATGGTTTCGATATAAATATTATTTGTGGTTGTAGTAGCCTTTGAGTAAAATGCTTACAGTTCTATTTGTATTATGATAACAGTATTTCAAACATTATCATCTACGCCTATTGACGCAAAGTGCCTCCGTTTGATTTCACCAGCGGAATACTTTAGTGAGGTTATGAATTAGGAGATATGAAAGGGAATAATTTGATTACTTGAATTTATCATTTACTGGGACTGTGAACATCATCTACAATCATGTGTATGAAATATATGTCTTTCTAATACAGGAACAGAAAAAAAGGGCCAATGAGAGCAACCATCGTTTTAACACCAATTAGCTCTTTTAATCAATTGTGGCTAGGTCTTGCTGTACTTTTATATTTCACTAAATGTGTTAATTTCTCGAAAATTTAGTAACATTTGTATAAATAAATTGTATAAATAAATTCCTTAATGAAAATTAAAGATTAAAATATATACGTTGTATCAGCTAGTTTTGTAAATTTATCTGGACTGATTTTATTTTATTAAGTTTCGTGATTATTGGAGTGACTAATGATAATATATTTAAATGCATTAAAAACAGCATTGGAAAACAGTATAAATGTATAAATAAATATATATTTGTAAAAATGAATAAGTAAAACTGTATATTTTCTTTGAAGTAAAATAAAGTTCTCGCAGTGGCAGATACATAAATGTGTGTCAGGTCAATTGCTTTAAATGACCAGTATTGCGGAATCTGGTTACGTAAAATGCCATTGACATCATACATAATCAGGTCAGACTTAAAAAGCAAATCTGGTGTTAAGTCTGGCGGTATTTCTGTGACGAATACTTCATTTCAGTATTATTATTATTATTATTATTATTATTATTATTATTATTATTATTATTATTATTATTATTATTATTATTATTATTATTATTATAATTATTATTATTATTATCTGTGATGAATACTTCATTTCAGTATTATTATTATTATTATTATTATTATTATATGCTAAGCTATAACCCTAGTTGGAAAAGGAGGAAGCTATGAGTCCATGGGCTCCAACGGGGAAAAGAAAAAAGGAAATAAATAAACAACGAGAAATAATTAACAGTAAAAATAAAATATACGAACAGTGACAACATTAAAATAGATCTTTCATATAAAACTTAAAAAAAAATAAAAAAAGGAGTAAATGAAATACGATAGAATAGTGCGAGTGTCCCCTCAAGCAAGAGAACTCTACCCCAAGACAGTGGAAGACCATGGTACAGAGACTATGGGACTACCCAAGACTAGAGAAAACAATGGTTTGATTTTGGAGCATCC